>NC_051210.1:55829930-56069144 GCF_015220075.1 Falco rusticolus
GTGGGGTGCGGGCCTCGCCTCCCCCCTCCAACCAAGATCAACACGGTGGGAGTAACGGGGGGCAGAAACAACCTCGGGTCTGGGGGCTGCAGCCCCTCTGCCCCCCTGGAAACCAACCTGCCTACAGACCTAAGGGCAGGGCTGGGGCAGCCCGAGGATAAAGCCGAATATTAAAGAATTTAAAAATAATATAGTGCTAGGAACGGTTGCAACATTGCAATTTGCAGTAGATACAAAAACCAAGTAAAAGGGTCTCTGACCTTCCTAACCTTAGATGAGTTGAGATCCACCCCCAACACTCCCTTCCTGCCTACCGTGAATATAATTAAGGGGAAGCTGCAGTGGTAATTTCTCTCCTCATTAACTTCCTGATTGGTTTCAGGCTCAGGATTCTGGCGGGCAGCAGTTTGTCACCAATTCCAAATGGCCAATCGTTAATACTAATGTTTGTGTAACTAACTGCCAGCATCTGCCACGGCTTCTTGTACAACAGTAATAGTGAAAGGGTAACATTAGTGCTTCCCGTGTTAATTCAGATTCTGTTCATCAATAGGAAAATCTATGATGTAATTAGCAAAATGCATTGGTAGTTGAGGCAGTCGGAGGGAACTAAATCACAGCAGGAGCTCCATGGGCCCCTGACACCTTAATCATCAATACTTACTATGTTCCAGATTTTACTGTTTAGTGGAGAATATTACCAGGCTGTGATCTTTTAAAAGAGAATATTGTTTACAACCATTGCTTGTTTTTTAGAAGCCATGATGAATCTAGTACAAACTGTGCAAGAATAAGGAATACGGAGTTGAGGCTTCAACTCTGTCCCCAAACTGCACCATTGTTCTTAAGCAAGCTGCTCCTCCGCGCTTGAGCCCTGGGTGCTTGCAGGCTCTGGGGACTTCTTAGCACGTCTGAAGTTCAATGAAAAGGCTAGGCTTTGGTCAGGCTTGACTTCTGACAGACAGGCAAATCCAACGAGATTCAAGGAAAGTAAACGGCAGCCACCTGGGTTTACCCTATCACCAGGAAAATGAAGAACACTTTTAAAAAAACACCAACATCCCATTTCTGTAGTGTCTTGTTTCTGCAGTAACTTCCACTTGCAGCTCAGCTTCCCCATTTCTCCTTATTTTAAACACGACACTGGTTACCAAGAGATGGAAAAGATACAGAGCTGAGGTCTCATGTATCATCTTCATTCACCTACTTCTCCTGTGACTACATAAAATGGCAACTTCTGTTATTTTCAGGGTGTTTTGCCCTTCTCTGACATTGCAGAACCTGGCTCCTTGATATCATGCAAGCCTTTCCTTGGCTGCCTGTAAGGGACAAGTAAGGCTCTCACATCACCTGGCCAAAACAGACTCTACTACTGTCTTTTAGATCTGACATTTTTTTTTTTTTAACCTGATGAATGGGACATTAACCCCGTATTACATTTTGTCCTAGCTAAAAGACAAAGAAATGAATGCAGTGCTTAGATATGAAAGAATGACAAAGAAGTCAAGGCAACTTCTAACAGTTTTTAGACACCCTGCAAATACTGCCAACGGCTTAATGACACAGAAAAAGGAAGCAGGGTCTGCAGCATCATGTATTCCTCTGCTGTGCAGTCAAATGCAGAACACAGCCAAACAGGTCTCCAACATTTCCAGGCCTGAATAACCACTGGACTGCGGCACGGTGGCAGCGATTTGCACCTATAGCAGTCCAGAACAGCACTTAAGTAACCAGCTGTTGGGAACAACTGTGTAGATTTTTGCTTTTTCTAGCCCCCCAGTACTGAAACACAGAAATCCAGCAGTGCTGCAGGATCAGAAATGCCCCTTGTGGGATGCTAGAGCCAAGCTCTCTTCTGCCATGACAATATACCAGGTGATTCCTGATGCTGTGTTTCCTGCCTTCCCTTCTCAGTGGGTTAGAGGGGTTATGATGGAGTCCAAGGAGGAGTCACACTTCCTCAGCGTCTGGATGAGGGTGCAACTCACCTTTCCACTTCATTTTCTCTGCTAAGTCTGTGCTTGAAATTTCATCGCTGCCTCAGAGTTCCTAGCACTTGAACCAGACGCAAACATGTAGGTTAGGGAAAACAAGTGGAGGAACAGAGGAACATTTCTGCTCCTCTGGAAGGGAAGAGGGAAGCTGGCTCCCCTTGTGAGACAGGCTCACAGCTCAAACATATTCATTGGGTGGCCCAGTCTGCACCACACTCCCGTGATCTGATGCATATACCATGTCATTATTTCAGGAGAGAAACTTGTTGGAGTGGTTCATACTTCAATTACTACAAAATGACAGAACAGAGATGCTCTGTAGTCCACACCTCCATGTCAACGGGGAAATCACCTACAGAAAATGCAGCAACTGGCAACCCTCCTGACACATGTTAGAGACTAGATCCTCAACGGTCATTCAGGGCCTTGGCTCTTCCCTGCCAACAGCACAAGCTTTGGTTGGATCTGGCCACATCTAGCATCAGGAAACACCTCTTTCTACATGAGGTACCCTGTGTTATGCAGTAAACACACAGTAGTGTGGCTTCCACAGAGCTGGCTGGCTCAGAGGCTCAGCTCTCTGACTCTGAAACCTTGTTCTGCTCTGATTTAGCACAACCCAACGTGTTAAGATTTAGGACACACTGTAAGGAATCTCTGTGTTCCCAGGCTCTGGGGCAGAGGTATGAAGGAAGCAACTGAGGTTGAAAGGGCATAATTTTTTGTTTACTCCTGAGTAGCCAAAAGGGCAAGTGGCTTATTTATTGTAAAGGATTTGTTAATATTTTTGGTATGCATGTGCCCGCAGTGATGGAAACGCCCATTTTAAAATACTGAGATCTATAAATCTCTGTGACAAAATTACAGAAAGTTCTCTTCCTAAATGGAAAGAATCCAAGAGGAAACCCATCCAACATGCTACAGCACGGATGTTAAAACCCTCCCACAGCAAACTGCCACTTCATTTTCACAATCTATTTTTCCTGCAACCTCATGTTAAATTAGTGTAAACCTGAGGAATGACACAGAGGGCAACTTTTTTGCAAACAGACATCCACATCACAGCACCTCAAGCAGTGGCTCCTAAGCCTTCTGGGCCAGTGGAGCTCCACCAGTCTTCCAACATTTTTTGTGGGGCATCAGACATCGTGATTGAACTTCAAATGGGAAGTGTCATTACATGGGAACAGTTCCAGTCACCACCTGGTTGGCTCACAAGCTGCCTCAGGGTCTGAACATGGTGTAATTCCCCAAAAGAACTGGTAAGTTTGTACTGACAAGCTGAACTGAGAAGTTTGGGCTGAGAAGTTTCTCTCAAGCAGTGAGGCAACTGCAGGGATCACTGCGCCAACCAAGCCACCCGGCCGAGGACATGGCAGCATCATAAGGACGAACTGACACGCAGGCAGGCAAAGCCACCATGCAGAGGCAGGTGCACCCCAGCTCATGAATCCCCTTCCTCAAAAGGTGAATGTCCTGGAAACCGTTAACTACGCATGTGAGCTAACTTACCTGAGAAGTGGAGAAGGCATGTCGGGGGTGGAGAAAGACCATATGTAAAGGGGGACTCCCCAAAGGTTCTGGTGACTTTGCACCAGACACTCCCCATGGGCCAGACCAATGCTGGATCCAGCACTGGTCAACTTTCTCTCTCCACTCCCCCCTGTCTTCTCTTTCTCCTCTCCCTTTCTTACTCAATACTTCTCCTCTTTCAAGAAATGCATTACCCTTGTAAGTTGTTGATAACTGCAAAGTGTTATTGCCACTTCCATGTATGCAGCCAGAACAAAGACCTTGTGTTTGTGGGTCTCTGGTGCCATTTCACCTTAATCTGACCACAGGAATCAGCGATTCTGAGTCATGCACCCCTCCTTCTACAGGAAAGTGGGTTGGTCCTCCACTCACTTCCAAACTGGTCACTGTTTTGACAGTCAGGCAATTTGGGCTATATGTACTGGTCTCTGAATGTACACAGGGATGCAAAAGGGCAGCCACATCAATTTTAGAAACAACCTGGCACTACCAAGATACTACTTCTAGCAGATGAGAGTATCCTGTATCCAAACCTGCACCACTCACTTGGATAGACTTCCACTGCAGTTGATGGGAGTCACCAAAGTCAAGTGAGTAGCTGCAATCCAGATAATAAGAGCAAGATACTCGGATTGGGACTTGTAGCTATAAAAAGGCAGCAAAAAGGAAATGAGCAATTCTGTTCCAGTGTTTTAATCACACAGCAATAAAATGTAGAACTTCCAAGTTCAAAGAAACAAAACCCATGTTCTTTTTGATTTAAGTCTATGAGTTTCATCTGTTTGAGGTTTGCGGCTGATACTCCCCCTGTTGTTACACAGCCCTTATCTGTGTAAATTACAGTACCAGAATTGGGTCTATGACAGTTTTTAAAGACCATTCCTTGATCTAATTACCTTTAGCCTTGGGAAAACACCTGAGTACTTTTGAGCCATATGAATTCAAACAATTTCCAGCTAATACTGCACAGGAAAAGAAGCGAGAAGGGATTCCAACCATAAACACAAAACCTTACATTTTCTGACATGGGAAACTGCATTGACTTTTAACGTGAGTGATCCCTGGAATTCAATGGACTGAAGAAAATAATACACTTTCAGTGATGTGAGAAAGCAGAAGGATATTCATGCCTGAAAAGTAAATATTTCCCCGCGTTTACATTTAAAAAACTATTAAACTCTCAATAAGGAGCAATTTTAAAAGATTTAAGTTGAGAGGTACCATTCATTTCTCAAAACTCTTTCACCTTCTTTTTCAGGGAAAAGGAAAATAAGTAAGTTTGCCATTCCCACTTGCTGCTAAGGTCTATGCACTTCATCCCGGTGTGCACACATATGTGTGTGAACACAGCCACGTGTACGAGATGAAGGGGAGCAGAACCAGACTGCCACTGGCAGGTCAAGGGCACTGAAGCATCACTGAATTGTGCTTGGGTTTTCGGCGTGAGGCTAGACAGGAACTACTCTGCTCTTTGTAGCGGAAACATTTTCCTTTTGCAAATACCACTGCAAATGGATGCTAAGAAAGCTGTAACTTCCACTCCAGGCTCCACAGGTCCTGTATGAAGTGTCTTGACAAAAAAAAAGAGGCCTGGGAAACTGGTGGCAGTCAGACCAAGCAGCAAGCCATGCTATCTGCATGAAGGGTGCAGCGAGAGAGAATGTCATCGGCATTCTCCCCAGGTTACCATCTCAAGGACTGGCACTGGTCTTCTCAGTGCCGCTATCAGACATAGTGGTGTGACTGGCAATGCTCTGAAGACAGGCTGGCTTGGTGGCATGTAAATACCACAGGTTGAACTTTGTTTGTAAACACTGCCTGGTTTCCAATCAAGTTGATGGCACCTTGCTGCTCAGCTGCTCAGATTGACCCTGGAGGGCTGACTTTACCACCACCACCAGCAAACAGCCTGCCAACCTACAGCAACTGTCGTAACACACATGGCAACTGCCTGACAAAGCATTATGCCACAACACCAAACTAAATCAACGAAACAAAAAAAATGGTTACTGCTGCAAAACCAAGCACTCAGAATCAAGAGAACCATCAGGGCTATCTCATTCACTGGCTCCACAACAATTTTCCTATTGTGGAAAAAGTATCAGAGCGGCAACAAGAGTGTCAAGGTCTGTCCTGATTTTGCTGTAGATCACCATAAGATGGGCAAGATGAAATCCCGATGCAAACACAGGCAGAAAGGCCAGGTTAAGTTACCCTAAGCAATTAAGTTATCCTAAGCAATCTCCATTCAGCTGCCTCTCATCTTTGGAGTGCCTAACCCTACGTTCCCAAAAGTTCAACCCTCTAAACACAGAGTTAATTAACAAAAGGTCAAAAAGAAGATCTATCTTCACTGAATCTCTCATGTGATTCATTCCTGTGTGAAGGCACTATTTCAGAAGATGGAGGACTACTGACTTACACCAAGATGAAGAAACCGGTGTTATTAAAAAAACAGCCATGCATGGCTATCAGTCTCATACTTTGGTATTCTGCTCTGTGCAGATCAAAGACATCAGCAGTCAGGAGACTATGGCTCAATGCGTTCCTGCCTGAGGGCCACAGAGAAGCTGCAAAACGTTAAGAAAATTAAACTTTCATTAGCTATGATTTCAAGATTTCCTTTAAACACAAAGATGTGTATTTTGTAAAGCTGCAGTAACTCATGTTTCTGAAGGACATTCAGACTTTGTGAATCCACAGTATCCTTTAGTTCTTTTGCTTCTACTCTGTGTGAACTAACCTAAAAAAAAATAAAAAATGCTGTCTCCTTCCTCACTCAGGATGACTGCTGGGATTAAATGGTTCCTACTGGCTGAGAACTCCTGCCAACCTCTGCAAGTACATAAATAAGCTAAGAATGTTCTGTGTTGACTATCCTTCTCCTTCCATCTCTCTGGCCTCAACAGACATGGGGCAGGTGATGGCTCCCACAGGGACAAATTCAGCATGGCCACCCAAAGCCAATGGTTTCTGCTCACTGCAGCTCGTCACTACAACATAGCAAGGGTGCAGGCTGCTTAGAAGCGGTGTTATGCACAGCAGGGAGTAAGACGAGACATTAGTCTAACAGGAGGCTGATATCAAATAGTTATAAGGGACTAACAAGAACTCAGCTATGGATCTGCCTTAAAACTGAACTCTGTGTATTACATGCACTAGCTGAAATGTCTTTGCAATTTTTGCTTTGATCAGTATGTTGTGTACTCTTCTGTGCCAACAGTAATGCAGACCAACTTACGAGAAAATGGGAGTGGTGGTTGTTTTCTGCTTTGCTTGTTAGTAACACAAGGACCACCAGTCCAGTTCTATAAACATATGTCCATGGGTATTTTCTCTCTGACAAGAAGTTTCAAGAGGACAAGCAGAGATGCTTTTCAATGCAAAAATAAAAACAAGCCTAAAGATCTGGAACTGAAAACATGTCCCACCTGTGTCTCTTAACACAGATATACTATTTCACAGTAGAGCCCTTCACCCTCTCAAACACCTACCCTTCTCACTAACATTAGGATTATCCTGGATGCCCACAGTAGGGCACATTTCATTGTGTATTTACAAATAGCATTAATTCTTGGCAATAGGAACTTAGGATAAAAGGTAAAACACTGAATGGAGATATTTATTCAGCATACTTTACTACAGATTATCTCATTCTTTTCCAGTTCCTGCTTGCACTTTTAGCAACTGAGAAGGCAGGACTGTAACTGATGTAATTAGAAACCAGAAGCTGAAGAAAATACCCTCCTGTTGACTCCCTCACCTCTGGCTTTAAATTCTCTTACAATAATATGTGAAACAATAAAACAAGGTTTTCCACTTCTCACCCACCACCAGTTAGACAGGGAGGATACAAAGATGACATTCAGGAAGCACAGGAAGCTTTTTTTTTGAACACTCCAAAACCTACCTTGAAACTATACTAAGCCATTATTACAAAGCAACTGCTCTGCATGCTTGCAGACACAATTCAGAGCAGAGCAGTACTGATGGACCAACACTCTGCTATCACCTGTGTTACATTCTGTGGCTAACTTGATGTCACTAAGCCACTGCTGCAGGCTAGGAAAGGCAGATGGTGAGCCATCTCAGAAAAAAGTTCAGGAGGATCAGGTGTGCTGAGTACCCTTGCTTTGAATGATTGAAAGGCAATGTGCTGAATTCAGCTGGCAGAGACAGGCTTTTGGGTTAGCAGAAGTGAATAGTTACTTATCTCCTGTGAGAGTTATTTGCCAGAAATGCTTCCTCTGCCTGAGCCAGGTCTCAGCAAGGTATAAACCAGTTACGACTCCACAGAAAGCTCCCCAATTTACATTCCACTGCCAGGTGCCCAGATGGCTACTTCTCTTAGTAAGGAGACACGATTTTAGTGGTTTCACACAGACATTTTCTATTTTGGAAGACACAAAGTGAAATGTTCTCCAGGAACAGGACATCTCAATGTAAAGCAGACACTTCCCACTGCTGGATAACAAGGTAAAACATGCACTTCCACAGCAGTTTTTATGGGTCATCTCTAAGCACAAACATTCTGTACAATTACACAAGCAGCACGATGACCTCAGCATCACAGAAGAGCTGAGATGATGTCACAGCTTTGAGGTATGTTTAATCTGGTAGTAACACTACAAAGAAAAGGCATCACAATAAAATGCCAAACTCATCTCCCTTTTCCCTTCCTACCATTCTCCAGTCATTTATTTAAACCCTGCATTGTCCTGTGCACAAATTTGTGCAGCAACATGGGGAATTACGCTGCAAACTAATTCTGCTGCTGAACATGCAGCCCCTTTGGTTTTGTATTGCTAGTATGGGTAAGATGCATTTGCTTCTCCTTCAGGCTGTGTCTCTGTTACAACTACCAGCAGACCTAATTTTGAAGATCCCTACTTCTCTCAGACATTCATATTCCAACATGGCAGGGCAAACCCAATGGTTTGCATGGCTGCACTCCAAACCAGAGGCCAACAAGGCAACAATGATTTTGCAAAAAAAACCACAAACAAAAAACTATTTCAAGATTCAAGATTAGAGAACAGCCACAGAAACATATGAGGAGACATCAATTTCCAGGAAAGGTGTATAAAAAATTGCCTGTGAGAGATGGGTGTATTTGGAGATCTGACACCAGGTGTGGAGCAAGGAATCTTAGAGGAAAGAAGTGACTTGCTTCATCACTAACAAGGCTGTGACAAAGCTGGGACCTTTCATCTCTGTTCCTGGAGGTTGGATACTACTTCTCCATTCCACAAACAACACCAGAGACTGATTCTCCATCAAAAAAAGATGTTCCTGGTGTGTTGTACTCAGAACACTGGCAAATGACAGAGGCAGCTCTGAGAAAACAATATGGACTTAAAATTAATTTTCTCAACTGTTTTTCTCATCCCTATAGTATTTAAAAACTGTTCTAACAACAAGATTAAAACAGACACTTATCAATCATTTCTCATAAGAAGTACCTAATTATCTTGCCAGCTTGCTGGTGTGCATGCCCAAACATCTATTTATCCTGCCAGGGCTGGTTTTGCCCAAAATTGCTGAGGCTTGGGCCTGCCTAGGCTTTTCCATTGCTCAGTCCAGCAGCAAGGCAGTTACCTCAGCACGCCACATGCTTTTCCTGTGCAGCCACCTCCGAAGCCAGATCCATGAAATGAACTGCATTTTTTGAAAAAGCCATCTGTTTTTTTCCTGTGCACAGGATCCAGACAGAAGAGGCTACATAAATGTGCACACGGGACAACCTCCGGTAGCAAGGCAAAACCAGCAACAGAGTTCCTACAACTCCAAAGCTAGGCACAAGAATCATAGAACGGTTCAGGTAGGAAGGAATCTTTAAAGGTCATGTAGTCCAACCCCCTCTGCAATAAGCAGGGACGTCTTCAAGTAGATCAGGTTGCTCAGAGCTCCATCCAACCTGACCCTGAATGTTTCCAGGAATCGGGCACATACCACCTTTCTGGGCATCTAACACCTCTCTGGGCAACCTGCTCCAGAGTTTCACCACACTCATAAAAAATGTCTTATATCTAGTCTGAATCTACCTTTTTTTTAGTTTTATACCATTACCCCTTGTCCTATCACAACGGGCCCTACTATAAAGTCTGTACAGATCCTTCTTCTAAGTCTCCTTTAAGTACTGGAAGGCCACAGTAAGCTCTTCCTGGAGCCTGTTGAGAAAACGTCACGTGTCCAGCTGAATCCTCTGCTTGTCCCACTGTGCATTTGCAGAAACGTGACTTCAGCAGGAACAACCAGTGGGCTGGATTTCTTCCAAAGCAACAGTTTTTATTAGAACAATTTCCAGCCAGCTCTAAAGAAAACACAGCATCATCTCTCTGCACCCCACAGTCCCCCTCAGGCATAATCTGGAGACCTCCCAGTAATTTTATGGAGACTGTTTACTGTCCATTTCCTTTGGGGTCTGGATCTTCTCCTATGCCAATGACACAGGCTTTTCCATACATCGCAAACACCATCTAACTGGCAGATAATGCCACACACAGGCAACTGAAATGGACATCCCCAGCTGCTGCTAACCAGTGGCAAAGTAGCTGTGCACACTTACCATGGCTGTGGCGTGGCAGCATGTGAAGATGAATGGAGAAAAAAAGGCTGCCTGCTGCTTCTTTGTGGGGTGACTGCTGACACTGCAGCATGCAGATGGACAGGCATGGGGGCTGCTCCCTGTCTAGAGGAAAGACCGCACACACTACATCTACCTCCTAGTGCAACACCAGAGACAGCCAGTGACTCCCGACTCACCTGCTTCTGGGCATCACTACAATATAGCTGCCTTTGTTTTGCTTGGTATATCTGTTTAAAACCTGTTTAAACAAGAAGTTCCTTTTGAGTAACTACTTCCAGCAGCACCAACTGTCCTACTCAGAAAATGCACTGCCATTTGCAATACCTGTGGCAGGAAAAGCAATGGTAATCTTTTGAAAAGCAATGGTAATTTTAAAGGAAAGAGTGCACTCAAGGCTGTAATGTTATCAAGCTGCAGAGTATGTGGAGAGACACAAAAAAAGGCACAAGGTTTCCTCCTTGTGTAGATATACTAAAGGAAGGAAAGAGGATCCTCAGAGCTTTAATAATCACATTTAACTTTTTGGATTCAGCACAGAAATCTAAACATAACACGATTTTGGCTGAATGTCTCTCTATTGTTGGGTCAGAAAGGCTGTTAATCATCACTAGCGTATCACAAAAAAAGGAGGATATCACAGTTTGTGCAACAGCAGGACTAGCCATGTAAATGTAAACGTTAATTCCGGTCAGCCCTCTTTACATTTCTGTTGTTGTCAATGCTGCTTTCAATCTATAAAGCAGGATGCAATACATGCCCATTGTCATCAGTCATAATGCTCAAAGAGTAATCAAATAGCTAATAACGATGGCCTCGGCTCTTTCAGGTTCAGTGACAGTCTTAAGTTTAGGAAATATGGGCTCAGTGCAAAAGTGACATATTATACAGCTTAAAATGTGTTTTTGGACATGATTTGCAAGCTTTTGGAGATCAAGAGGTTGCTAAACAATCAAAGAAAATGCTGTCTAATGCAAGTGATCTATTGTAGTAGATACAAGAGATTTTTCACTTGCAAAAAATAGATTATTTTTTTCTTAATGCTCTTAGAATGCAAGCTGCTTTGCTGGGAAGGGAGAAAACAAGGACCTGCAACCCATACCACACTAGCAAAAGCTGCAGGAGGTTTGTCACTGACTTCAGCATGAACAAGACTACTCACCAATGACCATGCTCAAAATTGAACAAGAGGGAAGAAAGAAGGTGCCTTATCATTTACAGCTTACAATTTAAGTGAATCTGCAGTTTAAAAAGCCCAGAAGGCTTTAAAGTGACTTAATATTACCACTTTTTAATATTAACTCTAAACTGGAAGCAAGTCAAGCAGCTTTGCAGTAAAACGGCTCAACAAGTATTGATGAAATATTCAGCACAAGATGGGTATATGCATGAACAGAGTAAAAACGTTGCTACTTATTTTAAAGTGAGATTTATGCCCTCCGAAGTTTAGGAACCTCACTGCAATAAGTCACAATACTTGAGAAAACAGGGACAAAAACCGAACACAAAACATTTCTGAAGTAGTCAAATAAGTTAAATGAAGTTTCACACAACATTAGGCTTAAGACAGACCTGCTGCATTATATTTATATTTATTTGCACAAACACAACAGCAGTATTAAATGCAGACAGTGAAACACTGGTGCAGCACAGAGGCTGGTCCTGCACCGAGGTGAAAGGCCAGCCTCTAGCTGACAGGTGTCATCAGCTGGAGGGCACGGGCTGCACCTAACAACACTGCTGGTGCTGGCAGCAGCACCTCTCCAGGCCCAGGAGGTCCTGCTGACTTCCTACAGCTTTCTGCAGTGATGAAGACCTGGTGGGATGGTCAACCCACCACTGTCCAGTGCTTCCTTCAGGATCCTGACAGCAGCAGCCTCGCTAGGAAGGGCCAAACTCCCCCAAGATCACAGTTAACGGTCTACAAGCTGTGGGTCAATAGAACCTAAAAACCTTGGTTGTTTTAGTTTCCTACAAGGGTACTATGTCAGTCCAGTGCTACTGTGCCATCTTTCCTTACTAAGGTTACTGGAGTGGGCTTGGGTGTATCTGACCTATTTTGTACATGTGCTTCCCTTGCCTTTGCTTGCCACAGCCTGAAGTCAGGAAGGAGAACCTTAAATCATGGTTAAGTGGAAGAAAAGTTCTAAAATAAAGAAATTAATAAATAGAAAATCAGAATTTTATCATTGGCTCTGTTGTACAAAAAATTTTAAGACAGGTTTCTTGGGTCTAGAGGGCCAGTGCAGACACTGGTGGCTGTGTTGAAGACTGCTTGCTTTCAAGAGGACCACTCCAGTGTTATGCCTCAGTTAATTTCAACAACGCTGAACGCAACTCTGGCCAGTACGAAACTGATTCAACAATGTAAGGGCAAGGCAGGGAGAACAGAAGGGAAGCAAAAGGTAGAGCTCATCCTCTGCTGCATCATACAGGGCTGCTGCAGCCCACCACAGACATGGGGCAGTGAAGGGGGGAGAGGGGAGGGGCTGCAAGGAGCTTGCACCATGCAGAATAACTGAGTACCTGGTGCTGTTCAGGGTCAAGGCAGGCTTTTTCCCCCTCCCTTGGAGAATGGGGCAGGCAGTCTTCATCCGCATATGCAGCTGACAGGCACAGCAGTTGAATGCAGCAAGAAAAGCAGATGAAGTGATCCAAGCTGGACAGTTAAGAGGCAGAGGCAGAGAGGTCAGCCTCATGGCTGAGAATGGGTAATTACTTTCGAACTAGGGACCAACCCACATTCCTGTCTCCTCACCAGTTTTTAACTACAGTTTAGGCAGCTACAGCTTCATTTGGGTTAGTCCCTGCAGGAGTATTGATATAACACCAATACACCAGACACCTCTCATCAACAAACCCGTGTTGCTTCACTGCAGTGTAGGCTGTCTGCACAAACTCATGTGCAGTATTTATCCCTTGGAAAAACTAGACATTCAATCCACAAAATTAAAGTCCCTGGAAACACTTCTGACACTGGGAAGAGCTGGGGAAAGACGTGTATGGCACAGCTGGTACAGACAGCTTTATGAACTAGAAGTTTGTATTTATCCGAGAGAGGGGACAGCAAAAGCTGAAGTGTGCAAAGTCTTTATTTGGAGTATTTAGCAGATTTAAAACTGTATTTAAGGGTACAGAGCTAGCTCAAATCTGACTCAGACTGAAATTTATCAAAATGTGTTTTATACAGCCAAAAGCCAACACTAAAATCTAATACAAAAAATCTAGTGTAAACAGCTGTTTCAGGGTGGGGAAATAAAACACTCCTTGCAGTGTCTGCAACTTCCCTGAGAGAGAAATGGAAGGGGAAAATGATTTGTAAGTGAACAGGAGAGAGAGCTCATTGATTTTTCTTTTTATTTCATGTCTAGAAAGGAAACAAAACTAGTGACAAACTGGACTAAAAACATTCTTTTACGTTCAGCAGTCCAAGACATGATTAGTGCCATGCTTGGGGTAAACAAACATGCTACCCACAGCATATGGGGGGTGATTCAGACCTTATGCAAACCTTCTGCTTGTGAAACTTAGCTGATTTATCAGATACTGTGAGATAACATCAGACATAGAGCTTTAAAACTGGCACTGTAACCTTACAAAAACCCACAAAATAAATGCAAAGATGTAAATACCAGTGTTAAAAAAGAAACAAATTCACAATTGTTTGGTTTATTTCAAAATGAACCACAGGGAGTCCTACGTGGTTAACTTGGCTCCCATGCTTTCTAGATTACATACTAGAATGAATCCTAACAAATGAGGCGTTCAATTCCAAAGATACTTCAAAAGCAGTCTCCAGATCTTTTCAGACTTTTAAGAGAAGTGCACTTCAAAAACAAATGTTCCCCCTCCAACCCCTTTCAAACATTTTTGAAGTGAGCTGTAATACGCCCATCTGTGCACAGATGCTTTCAGCTTTTCTCACACCTTGTCCAACCTGTAGGTGCCAAGCGGGGTAGTCCCTTTTGCAGCAGAGGTGGGGTGCGCTCCAGAGAAGTGTTGGGATCTGTGGGCATTTGCCTCGTGGCCACACCACCAAGCACGTGCTGTGATGCAACGGTAACACGCTCTGCAAGCAGGAGCTACACCAGCGCAAGGCAGCATCACTACACGCAGGTGGTGCAATTGCTCATGGGAATCAGTGGGCAATTGCCCTGGCAGAAACCACCACCTTCAGCTCTTCTCCTTAAAACACCAACAGTGCTACGAATTTAATGAAAATGCTGACACCCTCCTAATTACAGAGGGCAGAGTGGAGTCCCTCTCCTATTCTCATTATGCACAATGAGCATGAATATGTGTTTATATATGATCTTATTTAGATGCGTGGAAGTAGTGAGGGGAAGCACTTTTATACGGTGCACAACAAGTTCACTGATTTTGCATCAGCTTAGCAAGACAAGTCTGGTATTCTTCCATTTTTCAAGTGAAAAAACACTTCATCTAAATAGTTCTTTGTGTGTTCTCAGTACAGCAGACTAAGAAAATGTCACAAGCAGAGAGCAGCTACAACACTTGCATGTCTGATCTACTTCAACAGGTTTGGAGGAAAGGAAGTATAATTTATTATAGCCTATTTAGCTCTGCAACAATTGCCCTTCAAAACCCCACGGAGAACAACGTAATTGAACAATTGAATGTACATGCCTTCTTCCCTGCAGAAACCTCAAACAGCCTCGGGCAAGAGCTAATACAGATGTAGTACAAGGCATTAAAAGAGTGCTGGATGCTGTAGCTAGCAATTATCCTGGTATTTAACCATATCTATCGTTCATCAGGAAAGCGTTTAGTGCAGTAGTCGAGCGAGACAGGCTGACACGGAGCACAGCTACTTAACTGTCCCCTCCAGCGATTACACTTTCTCAACCTGAGAGTCATGTCAACTTTAACAACTATGCATTGACTTTTCACTTCTATAAACATTAAGGTATGATTGACAACTTCTGGATGCCAGAGACAGTCATTATAATTGGCCAACATACCGTTAGCTTATTTGTGGTGTGTTTTTTCCCCCCCGATTCTCAGCAATTTCCTTCTGGACTATTTTCACAGTGCTGTATAGGTATGTTTGCCTTGATTCCTTGCAAAGTCACCATAACAAAATGCCACTACTACCATAAGACCTTTGCATGTGTGTGAGAAAATAACATAAAATCAAGTGACTAAAGACAAGATACTTTTTTTTCTTTTTTCCGTAGTCCCAGCCAGCACTTGCCCATTTAACTCAAATTTGGAGATACCTGGACAGCAACAACTGGGTGCTAGCACTGCACTAAATACTGTTGATGTGGCACCTCTCTGGAATATTTTTACCAATTCCTGCCCTAACACCTGGAAGTCTCATTCAATCTATGCATGGCAGACACTGCAAAAGGAACAAGTCACCTCCAAGAATGGGAAACTAAATGACAAGCTCTATGATAATGTTCTGAGTATGTATTCATAAAGACCTCAAGCTTCCCAAGTCTGTTGCAGAGTCCCTATGCCAAGGCACCACTTCCTATATACATTTGAAGACTGCAGCTTAGTAAAGTTACTAGAAACCAAACAGATATAAAGCAGTCAAGGTTGTGAAGAAATACATCCCTTTGATTTTAAATGCCACATTCTGGTGCCTGAAACCACTACATTCTAAGAGACAGTTTTATTCTTCACCACTCTTAATTCAAGCACAGGAGTAACATAAAAGATGTCCAAACTTGCCCTTCTCAAAATACAAGCAGAAAGTAAAAATAAAAAAACCCACTTCTACCCTCTTACCCTCTCATCTTCCCTAAGAAACCTTCCTGGATCCTTTAAAGCCTCTGGTAAAGACGATGGTGAGATTAATACTGTATCACTAAATTAATTATGAATATGAACAGGTCCGGCATGCTATTGGTATGCCTGGAAGCCTCTGTATTTACGTGATTACTGGAGCTGAGGCTTTACCTTCACGCTGCCTGCAGCAGACTGAAAGGTAAACTTTACAGTGCTGGATTTTTAAATAAAAACATAATAAATCAACTAAATAAAATCAGTAACAATAAGCACATTCGTGGAAACTGTTCTGAGCTGGAAAAGCATGATTTGACTGCAGGATTAGCATGACAAAAACAACTACAGGAGCTGAATACAGCTAAGGACAACAAATGAAGTACAGTTCTCTCTCCTCTCTGACAGTACCAACTGCAGTTCCACTCCTTTTTCCACTTCTGAACTATATTTAATACCTGAGCACGAGTCTCAGAAATCTAAAATTAAATTTAACAGTATTTCAAACATCCCATCTCTCCCTCCAGTTGAAAAGCCTGGCAATAATAAAACTAAAAGATTTCACTTAAGAGTCCAGAACATGCCAGTTCTGTTTCCATCACAGAAGACAAAGCAGTCACAGCACTAAAATAACAACATCACAGCAAGCACTTAAAAACTCTGCTGGTCTATCTCCAACCTTTAACTTCTTTTTAATCAGTTAACTGCCACCAAAGCACCTCACTTTGACTAAAGCAAGTTAGTGTCCTTGTTTGTAGGCCAACCAAGACAACATGCTTTTAAAGCTTCATGCGGCTATTACTGTTTATCTCCAGGGATATTTCTCAGACTACCAGATCCCCAAGACAGCAGATTTATCTCCAAAGACTCAGCCTCAATTTACTCATACACAAAATGTCTTGGTTATATTTTGCACCAACTTCCTACTTACATAACTGAACAGACACCTACTGTTTTATCTTATTCTCAGTGACGTTGTGTCCACACTGCAGTTGAAGGGACTATAACAAGCCGGGAGAACACCTGCCATCCCAGTACACAATCAGATGTAGGCAACTTTTGTAGTTTTTGTATTTTAAGGTTTCTGTGTATATTTCCACCAGGTCTTCTGCTCAAAGTTTCATCTTCCAAGTGTGGGAAGACATTCACACAAAAAAAACAACAAAAACCCACTCAAACCAAACCCCAGCAATGGGCCTTAGCTCCATTTCATTGGTTGCCAGCCAGCTGCATCATCTTGACATCTCAGAAGCAACTTCCTCCAGCTCAGCTGCTCCCACAGAGCTCTGCCTAACCCGAGCTCAGCTGCCTGCTGGGTGCACCTGCATGCACACTTGTTCTCCCAAAGCCAGCACACCAGCTGTATGTAACACACTCACCTCACAGGTTCTCTGCCTTTGATTACTGAGAAATTCAATAGTATTATCTGCTGTAGCAACCCTACAAAAAAACTGATTAACCTAAACAAAAATTCCTTAGGAACTAATGCCCATTCTGTGTTTCTAGACAGGAATCATAAACCAGCGATATTTGACCTGTATTTTCAACAGTATTTTTTGAAAATAAAGGGCTACTTGGCTGAAAAGCTAATGCTAAAATGCAGAACTTCAATGAAATACTGAAATATCTTTTAAGAAACAGCATGAAAATAAGACAGGGTCCCATCAGAAAAATAAATATTTGAACACATGCAGTGTCTGTATACAGAATGTGCGCATAGCATGTGTGTATCCATATAACCATGTATATATATCTCTATATCGATATAGGCACCCCCACACAAGTACAGGTATGTGTAGATTATATATATTATATATATAAAGCTAACTTTCAGTCCTCAGAAAACAAAAGCTATCCCCATATAACAGCCAAATTCCTACATAACTCAATTTCGACATCTCATCTGGTGTGAACTGCACTCATTCCTAGTGTAAACCCCAGCGCGCTCTGCAATGATATACTGTAATGTCACATCGCAATCTGGATTTACTATAAAGGGCTGCTGACGAGTTTCAGAGCAGTAAACATTGCTGCGAGGTGTATTTCACACTGAGCTGGTTTTTATGAAGAACACTTCACCGCCCAGCCACGGCACCCAGATGATGAATGGTGAAAGATGCATGACAAGCTTCATCATTGTTTGTAAATCTTAACTGTTCCTGCTCACTAACTCTGCAGGCAATTTTCAAAGACAGCGGCCGACAGAAGGACAGCACAGCTCTCCTGAAGGTTATTCAACTTGTACTTGGCCTAAGATACGCCTGTGAAGAGCACTGGAAATAAACCAATTGGTTACACTGAAGCATAGAATTAAAAACATTGGATGGGCAGGCATGCTAATGGTCGCTAAATTAAGAAAGCCCATTAAGTAGCCTTGGTATTCATCCCCTACCCTGCCCTGCAGGATTACATACATCATGCACAGGCAACACACCCTGGTATTATTTATACATGCAATATAAATATGCATATTTATAAAATGGGCAGAATGAATGATGGGCTGTCTGCTCACACACCATGATTCCCTTGTATCTTGTGCAGTTACACACAGTGCTTGACTGTCCCCCAGCTCCTTTGCCCAGTGCTTGTAGGAAAGCTACTTCTGTTCTCTTCTGTCAGAAGTTTACCCTTGCAACAGGGTATAAGGCACATATCTCCATAATACTCATGGAGAGGTGTTACCCTTTGTTTTCCCTGAGATCATTCTGGCATGGGAGCAGTGTCATGGACTGCAACAGCTTCTTGCAAAGAGTCACATTTTAGCTCATCATGTCCCTACTACAGGCGAAGCCAGCCTACACGGCTCTATACTGCAAAGCCTTAGTAATTCTGACTTTTTACTTCCCCCTTTTCTTTTCTTCAGAAATCAGTAGCAAATAGATTTTTTGCGAGAGTTTCTTACAGCCTGCAGAGGTTTGCTTTAAAAGCAGAAGCTGCAGAAGAATTAGCTCAGCTGGAGACCCTCACCTGAGCTGCAAAACTAATGTGAACTGCAAGATGCTCCATGTAGACCATCATGCACAGAAAAGATTACAGCTGAATATGGGATGAGTTCTCTTCTCTTAACCAGTCAACTGCAAGATGCAACTGCACATTAAAGGAAAGCAAAGAGGTGAGCGTTATCACTGTTAAAATTACAAATCACGCCTGGGTAAGCACACTGTTACTGCTACCATCATAACAAGATGTCTTGATTTGTTTTAGACTTTATGGTAAAGTTTGTTTTACTGTTAATGATTTCTATCAATTTCTGCTTGCAGTAGGA
Organism: Falco rusticolus; assembly: GCF_015220075.1. Classification (NCBI taxonomy): domain Eukaryota; kingdom Metazoa; phylum Chordata; class Aves; order Falconiformes; family Falconidae; genus Falco; species Falco rusticolus. The sequence goes on from NC_051210.1 coordinate 55,849,063, forward strand.
AAAATTCTGCATCCAGAGGTAATAAAATCAGAGTGTCAAAGCCACACTGAGTATAAAAGGAAGTAGATCAACTGATGGTACGGATTTTTTCAGTGAAGTATCCAACATCCTTTAAAGTGTAAGAAAAAAATCCCACACAACCTCATCAGCTATAGTAACAACCTTTGTCCCACACAAACAGCAGCTCCAACAGGCAGAAAATAAGTCCAGGGGTGCAGTGGGTATAAACCACTGGTCTCTGACATGTGGCTCTAAAATGCTAACTGCAAGAGGGACTGAGAATTAACCTCCCTCCGTTAAGAGAACGTAAAGTAAAAGAGGGAAGGTGTCTGGGGAAAGCAAACAGAGCTATTACTTATCCCAGGGCAGCATCCTGGCAGGGGCCTGCAGAGAGATGCTGAATGCCCATCATGTGAGCCGGCGCTGCCACGTGTGCTCTGCAGGGTGCTGCCAAGGTGGCACAACGCGCCCCAGCGCTTGCTCTCTGCTGCACCCTCAATGAGGGCCAGCAAGAGCGAAGGGCGTGCGTCAAAACCAGTCATTCTCAGACCGGGATTGATGTGAAATTCTTTTCACAGAAGAAAACTCAAAAAAGCAGAGATTTTGGCAGTAGGTATAAATTTATTGCTTTAGATATGCATCTGGTGTGGCTCACCACATCGCTGATATGGTTTTCCTCAGAATAAAATGACTCTCCTCAAACCCCTGTTTTACCAGCTCAATGCTGGCAACACTTACCGGAGTCCAGCCTTGAATTTCAAAATCCTTGCACCTTTTGATCCACACAAAGTATAACAGCATGAACAAATACATCCAGTGGAAAAAAACCCTTTATTTGACTGCTTAGCAACTGTCTGGGCTGACTCCCTTCTTGGTAGATGTGGTTTTGCTGGTGTGGGTGGATGGGGTCCCACTGGCATCTCCTGAGGGTTCAGACTGTCCCACTCTCTCTGGCTGGAGTGCCAACAGATGAAAGCATTCACACCTATTTTTCATGAGAACTTAGCATTCCTCCTAGAGGATGCTAAGGCCTCAGTCTAGAAATACCTGCATTTCTACAAGAAGAGATTTGGCAGAAAACCATAAAAAACACAGCTTCTTCAGCTGCTCCTGTGGCAGGACCAGTGGCTTCACCCAGAGCAAACAGCAAGGGCTTATCAGCTGTCCTGGCATGAATCGGCAAAACTCATGAATCAAACCTGTAATTCTGCAATTGTCCAATGAAAAGTTGCTTTGCTGCACGTATTATTTTACTCTGTGTGTATTCTGTGTCTTATTTTATTCTGAGTGAGCATAATATAAAGGCTGCATTTAGAGAAGAAACTACTAAAATTAGCCTTTTAATCAGGAATAAAGTGAAGCAGAATGGGATGTAAGCAAATTCTTCCATTAATTTCAACACTTCTTTTCAGACCTTTTAAAATTATTTTAATATTGGTCAAATCTTCACCAACCCAACTTAATTTAGACCACAGACAAATAATATACAAAAATACTTCAATTCACAGAAAATGAGTCACCACAGCTTATACTGAATATGCCTCACATTCTCAAATGTATTTCAATAGCTGCTGTTACAGTTAACGAAATGAAGTATGAACAAGAATGTCACAAATCACAGTTAGTGACTTCCTTTGTTTAAAAGATTGAAAAATCCCTAAGTCCAACAACTGCCTAGTCAGCTAAGCCCAAAATTCAACTTTTTCTTGAAAATGAAAATGACATGTTAAAAGCGAGTCTGCCTGAAGAGGTCTGTAAGATGTTGCAATGCACACACACAAGCAGCAATGTAAACCAAGGCTTGCAGAAGTGCAGTGTAAAATCTGCTCGCCATCCCTGCAGTGAGCACCTAAGGGAAGCCACACAGCATAGCCATAGGGGACTGTAAGTAACAGCAAAGAGAAGGCACAAAAAAAAAGAGGAACAGCTCACAAAGGTCAAGTTAACCACTTGAACTGACTGTTCAAAATCTGCAGATTTAGATGATTACCCCTTCCTTTCTTCTGTCTTGTTTCAAAATTTACTTCTAAAAGTTTGATGTAAGATGGATAGTTAGTGAGGAACACAGTCTCAAGTTTCCAGCAAACATTGCTTGCTCCTTCATCACTATTGATAGCATACTCTCAAACAGAGGTTGCTTTTTAAGCACAAGATGCACAGACATGACACACACACAAAACACACAAGCTAAATATTGCTGAACTGTATCAGTTCTAGGAGCAAAATGTTATCCTCCCTACATACTCTGCTGCTGAAACCCCTCCAAATTCAAGGGGTTTTGAAGAGGTGCGCAGGAAAAGGAGTACAAAATGGCACCTCTCACACTTGACAACACCCAGACCCCTTGGGACTGAAACAGCTACTTTTTAGCTTATGCTGACAGTTACTAGCCCAATGGTGGAGGAGAATTTGATCTACTTTCTACTATTGTGCCCCATTTCCTAAGTGCTTTACCAGCACAGCTCCATCAGTGCATCTTCTCAGCTGGCTGCAAACAAAGAGCAGATAGATGCAAGGCTTTTTTCTGTTCTTTGGGCTAATTCCTTAGACTTATCAAACCAGCCTGCTTTGTTGCAATGCAGTCCATGTAACTTGAATGCTTGCAGAAAGCAGTACAGGTTCAAGGACATTCTCAAAAACCTTTTGCATATCAGGACGCCTTGACCTACAGCTGTCTGCCACATGTGGCTCCAAAGTGTTACTGTTATCTCACATAGCATTTCAAGGGCACAGGTTCATGCAGAAATACTATACATAGGAAACTTCAAAAAAGAGGCATAACTCTGGTGCACAGATCTGAGAGAAACATCAAACCTATCATGCACGGTTATGGCACACACAGCATTCCTTGCGTTCTAACAATGCTTTTGTCAAAATGAACCTTTCTGTCTTAAGCAGGGAGACCGTCTCCAACATGACCTTCATCATGAAACTGCTGGAAGAGGCTCTTCATGGAGCTGCTCCACTTTGGGTGGGTTTCTCCAATGGCTCAGCACTGTTTTCCATACAGGATCCAAGCAGAAAGACGTAAGGGTGAGTTTTTAAATGCAGACCCTGGAAACGTCAGTGCTGCCTTGATCTCCACAACTGTGAAACTGGGGACACCAGTTATTTAACTGCTAGAAAGGATAGTGAGAAAGTGGTTTGAAAGTGTTGGAAGCTGTCCTGCTGACAAAAAAAAATCTACTAGAAATGTTCTTTCATAAAATGGTGTTTGCTGATTTACACAAAACTGTTGCCCTTTTCTGTGTCAAAATGAACACATCATATGAGTTTTCCTTATTTCTATTTCAGAGGAGTTTCAGATTCCTGCTTTATGTTCAAGCTGCAAATACAACTGCTCCAGTGCTTCATTGTGTTTCCAACTATCCTGACACTCAGACAGGGAAATAAAAATTCAAATCCATTCAGCAGCTAGAGCAACATTTTAAATGCAAGCCATCTCCTTCAACACAGGCACAGACACATAAAATAATTGTCATAGAATCACAGATTCATTCCTATTGGAAAAGACCTTTCAGGCCATCAAGTCCAACTGTTAACCCAGGACTGCCAAGTCCATCACTAAACCATGTCGCTAAGCACCACATCTACAGGTTTTTTAAACATCTCCAGGGATGGTGATTCCACCACCTCCCTGGGAAGCCTATTCCAATGCTTGACCACCCTTTCAGTGGATGAAGTTTTCTTAATATCCAATCTAAACCTCCCCTGACACAATCTAAAGCCATTTCCTGTTGTCCTATTGCTTGTTCCTTAAGAGAGCAGACTGACCCCATCTTGCTGCAACCTTCTTTCAAGTAGTTGTAGAGAGCAATAAAGTCGTTCCCCCCGAGTCTCCTCCACTCCAGACTGAACAGCCCCAGTTCCCTCAGCTGTTCCTCATACGACTTGTGCTCCAGAACCTTCACCAGCTTCGTTGCCCTTCTCAGGAAATGAGGGGCCCAAACCTGAACACAGGGTTCGAGGTGCAGCCTCACCAGTGCCCAGTGTAGGGGGACAGTCCCTTCCCTTGCCCTGCTGGCCACACTGCTCCTGACACAAGCCAGGGTGCTGCTGGCCTCCTTGGCCACCTGGGCACACTGCTGGCTCATGCCCAGCCGGCTGCCGACCAGCACCCCCAGGCCCTTTCCCACCAGGCCCTTTCCAGCCGCTCTGCCCCAGCCTGTAGCGCTGTGTGGGGCTGGTGTGACCCAGGTGCAGGACCCGGCACGGAGCCTTCTTGAACCTCATCCAGCTGGCCTCGGCCCATCGGTCCGGCATGTCCAGACCCCTCTGCAGAGCCTCCTGCCCTCCCGCAGATCAACGCTCCTGCCCAGCTTGGTGTCATCGGCAAACTGACTGGTTAATCCCCTTGCCCAGATCTTAAGATATTAAACAGGACTGGCCCCGGTGCTGAGCCCTGGGGAACACCACTTGTAACTGGCCACCAGCTGGATGTGACTCCATTCACCACCACTCTCAGGGCTCTGCCATCCAGCTTTTTAACCCAGTGTAGAGTGCACCCGTCCAAGCCATGAGCAGTTTCTCCAGGAGAATGCTGTGGGAGATGGTCTCAGAGGCTTTACTAAGGTCCAGGTAGACAACATCCACAGCCTTTCCCTCATGCACTAGGCAAGTCATTTGTCACAGGAGATCAGGTTTGTCAAGCAGGACCTGCCTTTCATACACCCATGCTGGCTGGGCCCGATGCCCAGTTGTCCTGCACGTGCCCGTGATGGCACTCAGGTTGATCGCTCCATACCCTTCCCCAGCACGGTCAGGCTGACAGGCCTGCAGCTCTCCATCCTGCCCTTCTTGTAGATGGGTGTCACACTGGCTAACCTCCAGTCTTCTGGGACCTCTCCAGTTTTCCAGGACTGTTGATAAACGATGGAGAGTGGCTTGGTGAGCTCCTCTACCAGCTCCCTCAGTACCCTTGCGGGGGTCCCATCCATCCCCATAGACTTGTGTGTGCCCAAGTGGAGCAGCAGGTCAGTTACTGTTTCCTCCTGGGCTGTGGGGACCTCATTCTGCTCCTCCTTGTCCCTGTCTTCCAGCTCAGGGGGCTGAGTTCCTAGAGAGTAACTGCTCTTGCTGTTAAAGACTGAGGTAAAGAAAGCATAAAGTACCTCAGGCTTTTCCCCATCCTTTGTGATAATGTTCCCTCCCGAATCCAATAAAGGATGTAAACTATTTTTGGCCCTCCTTTTGTTTCTACTGTATTTGTAAAAATATTTGTTGTTAACTTCTATGGCAGCGGCCAGCCTGAGTTGTAGCTGGGCTTCTGCCTCTCTAATCTTTGCCCTGTGCAACCTCACAACATCCTTATAGTCCTCCCGAGTTGCCTGCTCCTTCTTCCAAAGGCAGTGAACTCCCCTTAAGTTACCTCAACATTTCACATAATAATGACAAAGAAGAGGTTTTATTCCACGCCAACTTTTAAGCCAAGATAACTACTTTAAAATCAAAGGTGTCTGCAAATACAGGGATGTTTCTCCTTTGGATCCTTCTATTTGAATGTTGTTTTTTTTTTGCAGCTGTCCCAAGCCTTGAAAACACTTCCACACAGATAAGCCAACGCTCAACTTTTACTCAGTGGAAACAGGACCCAGAGCGAGGCACCCAGTCCTGATCCAAGCATATGCTTTCTTGCTCTCTCAAACAAGGGTCTTGTGAAGGTATTTCACAAATCTAAGTGCAGGAGAGGCTGATTCAAAATCAGTGGAAGATGCTATCCAGTCTGGGCACTGAGCCAATTATGAAAAAGCCCATTTTCAAACAAACAAAAAGCAACTGTCCTACAGAAACCTACGGGAATAAGGCACTTGGCTTTTGGAGACAAAATACCCTGTTGTGAGCCATTCTAATTCATCCACTTCTTGCACAAGGATATTTCAGCTTGGCTTCTTCCAAAATAAAGACACATTTTACAGTATGTTTTGCATGCACAGGGATTGATAACAACCTCTCATACGTATTTTCCTCTCACTACTCTTGCAGAAAAAAGGAGTGGAATGATCTTTTGAAAGTACAGAGTACAAAATCCCTCTCATACCTAGAAATTATTATATAAAACTTACAACTTGGTTATCTAAGAGAGCCCTCTGAAAACATCCTTCTGCCATTTGTCACAGGTTTTTCTTTTTCTCCCCTTTTTTTCAAGTTTAAGCTAGAAGGGCAGCAGCTGTGCTTAGTTGTAAGCAAAACCATTTTACTTAGAACCACTTCAAAAGGCAAGAAAGTTGACTGATGGTGTTTTGCAGCTCAGAAAACGTTAGCCCATTACTATATGCAACATACCGTAGCACAGTATGACCTCGTGCAAATGTCAGAAGCTTCCTGAGAACTTCACACCATTACCAAACAAAGAAAGCGTAAATCAGTGTTCTGCTAGCTCCTTTCTCCTCCCTTTCAACATTAACTGGTCTAAGCACACAGTTACCTTAGCAGAACAAAATTAATGAAATAGTCTGGCTGAAATACCAACTGAGATAATACATGAACTGGCAAAACCTCTATAAAGCTGAAGTTACAACTCAGGTGTAGGTAACAGACTGCATGCATTGTAAGACCATCTCAGATTTGCACTTGGGAATTGAATAATCATTTTTGTTATAGATACAAGTTTCTGATGTTTTGAAAATCTGGCTGCAAAATGAGGTTTTTATTTTGACCTGTTGCTCTTCTATATGCACTGTTACCGTCCTGTAAAATTTCTGGATTACCAATATGCAAGTCCTCACATAGATCTTAAAAATATGGGCTTGCTGCATGAGTTACTAGGTAAGGTTTTACAGTCTGCATTATTATAGCAAGTAAGATTAGATGATCCTAATGTTCCCCTCTGAATCTAAAAATCTATGAACATTTCTTAGAAAGAAAATGAATCTCTGAGTATGGTTACTTCAGCTGCAGAAACAGAAGGAGTAAAATATGATTTATTTATTTAAAACATGCACTAGAGTTGTCTTTAGCAAGTAGCAACCACTAACCTTGCAGAAACATGTCACCAGGCTTCATACAAAGCAGTCAGGCCTTGTACAAAGTTCAGCCCAACAATCAATGGAGAAATGCATAAGAATGTGTCTTTTGATTGAGACAGCACTTGCAGCATGAGCAGTCAGTACTTTGGGGGAATGGACTGCCCTCTTTAATAAGCAGGATCCACCACTCACAGCCCGCTTGCTGACTCAGCAAAAAAACTCAGATCCTCTGTGGATTGTGAAAAGCACCAGAAGAAAATGTCATGGGGGTGTAAATCATGGACTAACAGCCTGAGAATATTATTTTGTCTGTAGATGGAAAAAGTAAAAGCAGTCATCTCCTCCAAGAATGTGCATAACAAAAAAGAAGATGCTTCTAAGCAGGTCATTAAATGGGTATTATCCTGCTTACATGTTCCAGTTTCTCACAGAAATACTAGCGCCTCTTCCACCCACTAGCTCCCTGCTATGGAAAAACACTTCTTCAGAGTCTGGAAAATGCTGTTGGATCTCGGTAAATTACATCTCACTGCTTGTCGGTTTCTGATTGATGGTGTAACTTAGGGAACAATATCTGTATGTGGAATACTGTCTGGAGAAGCAGTCAGGGATTATTGAAAATACAGTATTTATGCAGTTTAAAAATCAGTGGCACATTACGCACAACTTTTTTCTAGAGTGATGAAAAACTACTGAAGTGCATTTGGGAACAAAGGGTATAAGGTCTTTTGTCTATTTGTAAGAACACTCAACTGGTAAGACTTCTTAAGTGAATTAGTAGTGATGGATGCAAGAAAAAGCGTTAACTGCAGTTGAGCATAAAGCCAACTGCTTCTCCAACCAATGGGCAGAAAGGAAGACATCACTGTTCAATGGTGGTCAGAGAAGAAGGAAGAAAATAAAATTGAAGAAAAGAGAAGGAAAATGAACCAAGGATCACTGATTTCTCTAAGCCATTTAAAACTACCTGAGAAGGAGGAAAAGTCTAAGATTTCATCACACCACGTGTTGTTTCTTCATCTATCTGATACTTCACAGTATTTGGAAGACTTTCAGAAAACAGCCATTCCGACAGAGCAACCGCCCCCTCAGCACAAATTGTTCTGGAGTTAGTGAATTCAAGGGCTCAGTGCTGATTTACACCAGCCACAGGTATGACTTTATACACATCTCACCATCCAAAACTTAACAGTTGAGTCCGTAAGGTCCTTTCATGGCACTACCACCCTATTTTTCACTGCAACACAAATGCAACAGACACCAGGACATTGGCCACAGAAAGTCCATGACTCAAAACAATTATGGAACCTGCACAACATATATCCTTCCATCAGATATAAAGAGAAGTTTAATTTCATTGTAAGAAGATGTACAAGAGCATCAAAGAAGCAAATGAGGATGGATGCTGTTGCCAGTGGCGTGACTGTGCAAAAATAAAACCAGAACCCCCACAAAAAATTGGCAGGTGTAACGTAAATGAAAAGAAGTACTTCCCACAGACCACACAAAATTAAACTGCCCAATTCGTTGATTGCTACAGAGAGACAAGAAGTGTGAACAGCTTATGGAAAGGTTAGCTCAATTCATGGAGTGCAGACTGCTGCTGGTAACTGAAACGATGGTTCAGAGGAAATCAGCAGCTTAAGACACCTTTGAACATTGCAGGAGCATGAGGATTTTGGACATACAAAGCAGGATCACCCTACTCTTTCTGTTCCTCTTCTTGCTCCTCTAGCATCAGTTACTGTCCTATTCCAGGGACAGGGAAGCAGCTCAATGGAGTTGGTCTGCTCCAGCAGGGCCATGTTAATGCCTGTGTGTGCGCTCTACCTGCTACTGAAGCAAGGGAACAAGGAAGCAAGAGGAACGTTTTCAAAACCACAGGGTAAATTCAGCAATGCTTTCCTGGAAATTACTGCAGATAACAGTAATCCTTAGGACAGCCAAGAAACACTGCATATGAAAATAAAACCTTATCTGCAGCAGTTTTAAATTAAGTAACACGGTGTGATGAGTTTGAAAGCAAACAAGGAAGCAAGTCTGCAAAGGGCTTCACAACATGGTTGGGATGTAGGGATAGTTCCCACATGTGGTTCAGAGAGAAGGGAACAGCAAACGCTCCGGGGGAAGCCTGTGGAAAAAATCATGGACAGCATTTCTGAGGAGAAGAAAGTTAATTCTGTGGCTGGGCAAAGATAATTCTTTTTTCCTGGGATGGAGCCAGAGGGTGGAGCACCAAAGATGGAACCTCAAGTGACTTTTTCTACAACTTAAGAGACATACATAGGAGCAGAAAGGCATGAACAACTGTGCTCCTGAACTACAAGACTGCTTGAAGTACAAGCTTGCACTACTGTCCAGTAACAGCTCTATGTTGCCACTCCACTATAAGCCTTCCAGAAAACAGCTACCATCTTGAAAACACCTATTTTCTGACACCTAGCTTCCTTCCCAGCAGCAACCCACACCTCCTGGGTGTCTGCCCCACAGCAAGGTGGTCCCAGACAACTTGGTGGGTGTACTTACCTCTCACTTTTGAATCCAAGTAGGAGGGGACATCCTCAGAAGTCAGGATTTGGGTAACGCATGTGGGAGTGCCAACCCCCTGTCCCAGGTAGGAAGCAGGTGGGTAGTAGGAGCACATGCGATACTGGGAGCTGATGGCTTGGTGGTTCTCCATGCCTTTTACCTGTCAGAGAGAGAAGCACAACAGCAGTCTGTGAAAGCTGAACCCCAGCACCCCATGGGCACCCCACTGCCACATGGTGTGCACATGAAGGAGCCCTCAGGGGATGGATGAGAAGTCAAATCCTGACACGCTGGTCTTGGGTTTTTGCTTTGATGGGCTCACGGTGTGTCCACACTGCTCAGCTACAGGTGAGCTGGCATGATACGGGATGTGACCTAGCGGTTACAGCAGCAGGAGCAGCACCAGCATACCTAGGGGCTGGTTTATCTCACCTCAGGTGAAGCTGCATCTGGCACACAAACATGCACTCTTTACCGCAAGGAGCTTCCTGGGAAGTCCTCTGTTTATGGCACAGACAACACCGCGGGAAGCTTTCCAGACCCCTTCAACTGCACACACCTGGCCAGTGTCAGAGGTGAAGTGTCCATCCAGTCCCTACACCTCCCCAGAGACTAACCCACCTCAGACTGGTAGTAACTGCTCTGCCAGGGACCTGCGGGGTGGCTAAGGAGGACAGTCCTACCAATTGACTCACTCGGGACACACTCTGCAGAATCTGAGCAGTCACAACACACACTAACACACTGCTTTTCTTACAACACAGTCAGATGGAAAAATATTTTCTTGGTTTACCCAGAAAAACCAAGTTGTGGACAGACCACACAAGAAGCCTGTAGTGGAGCCACAGCTGGACACCAGCCAGCAGGTCCACTGTGTCAGCAGAGTCCACCAGACAACCTCCTCCCCATCCCACAGTCTGCAGCAAAGCTGGCAGCACTGAGAAGTCAAAGTCTGTCCTACTCCAGTGCCCTGAAATCATCCAAACTGCTCTCCTGAGGGAGGTGGTAATGCGTTTTTAAATTTTTGTTTTATGAAAGAACTACCATCTACTATCATTTGTTCCCAAAACCCTATAATGTAATGTGGCTACAGTGCTCCAAAAAATGCAGCCAAACACTTCACAAGATTTAAGATTATCAACAGGAAAGGTAACATGACCTGGTCTCCCTAAGTCTGCCAGGAGCTGAATGATTCTAAGATGGAAAGCTTCTGGACAGAGAAAAAATACCACAGTTCTGTACCAGGTATAAAGGTAGAAGTGCCAACAGTAACGCACATCTAGCTATGCCATTAGACGTTTACTTTGCAACCAGAAGTGTCTGACAGCCTTTTCAGCCGTATCTCACCATGGTTAGAGGAGCTCTGCCCACTCCACTGTGGCTCCCTTGGATCCCAGCCAGCCACACGTGGAACCCTGCTGCCTCAGATGGCCACCCTGTGCCAGCAGACCCCCAGGGTCTGGTCCTTGCAGAAGGAGTCACTGGCACCTCCCAGCAAAGCAACCAGAATGCAGTCACCCCTTGTTTTCTAGGAGTCCCCTTAATAATTCAATATTCATTTTAGTATGCCTGGCTGGAAATAATGTGGCCTGAGTCACATAAAATCCTGCTGGTGCTCTCTGAGACAGAGGTCAACATCCCGCTTTCCAGGTGGAGCCAGGCTTACAGCAAGATTAAGTGCTGAGAGAGAGCAGTGGCTGTTTACAGGAAGCAAAGTGCACCTCTGCCCGTCTTCTGACAGCAGCACAGTGGCACGTATTTGCACATATACTGAAGGACTGGCAGAACATGCTTTTAGTCTGTGAAAGTAAGAGTTTTTCTATTATAAATTAAAGCAATAATTAAGATGTTGATTTTTCTACCATCTGCACCCTATGCTTGCAGAAACAGCTCTATATGCACCGATGTTAACCATGACAAATAATAACTTGCTCTTAAAAAAACATTAATGTGTCAACCCAAAGAAGCTTGAGCTCAAAAAACGCACTGACATCCTCTCTACTATTCTGAAAAATGGCAGTCTCCTCTTGGAAACAGACATCTGTACTTTGCACAGACTCCTTCAACAAAACCCAGGCTGCCTCTGCCCTGAAATTATGGATCAGCAATGCAAACTGCCCAAAAGCTCAGTCCAAAGGCCATTTTGAATCTACATATCCACAAAGCTCAACAGCTCTAGAAGTACTAGGGAAAAATGTTAACAAACTCCTCTGCCTGCCGTTCTGCGCACAGACTTCCCTCCCTTGATGGCGCAGGGCTGTGGGCAGCATCCACGGTCCTCACATCTCCACCTCTCCCCTGTGCAAACGCACATGTGCACGTGTACAACTGAGAAAAGGTCGCCTGCAGCAGACAGCTGTAAAATTGAAGGGAACACTCGCTGGCACTGAAAGAGTCACATGCGTGTTTCCTCTCCCTTTAGAGTGGACGCAGTGACCTGTTTCTTTTCGAACCTCTTTTTAGGGTTTTTCTCCATTTCTTAAAAAACCAACTCATCTAAAACCTCTGGATGCAATGAATTATTACTACTATTATTATTAGTATGTGGTAGCTGGCTAGCAAGAGACATGTTTTATAATCTTATTACCCACACCAAGTCTATGAACCACAGTTCGACCGACAGCCAGCTGCTTGGCTCTGCAAAGAATATGCTGTGTATTAACTGCTGAAGGAAATCTAAAAGCTTTGGTTTTGTTTTATTAAACTGTTTAGAATACACACTGCAGTAAATCTGAACCATAAGGTTTCCTTTTTATAGTGCTTAGCAATTCTATTTTACAGTAACAATAAAAAAACAACCAGTCGTAAAAACTCCTGACCTTAGCGCTGCATTAAAAAGGGGTCTCAGGAGATCATTACCCCATGAGAAGGGGCATTTGCTCTGTATTAACTCCTGTAGCTCTGAAGAGTCCTTGCACATTTTTGGGTGCCAGAAAGGGAGGTAAAAACAGCCCTGGGGAGGTCCTGGAATATTCAGATTATTTCCAAGCCAGGGCAGTCTGGCCTTCCAAACACTGCAGCCATGTTTTCTCCAGGTGCCAGGTTTGGGAACCTTCCCTGGGTCCTGTCTTGGGGGAATCCTGGGGTCATGCAGGGATCACAGGAGGAGATGCCTGGCCCTCTGGTGCCTCCCCTTGCCTCCCTCACCTCTTCCAGTCCTACAGCTAGGCCAAGACAGGCAAGGACTGGGACGGTCCCACAAGCTACACTGACTGGCATCAGCACAGGCTATGCTCCATAAGAACAAGGCATGTTTTAGGTAAGGGAGCGCTATGGAAGGGATGGGCATGCACTTGCTCTCTGCAGAGAACAAGATGAACTCCTGAGTTGGACACATGAGTTGCTCACTTACAGTGCATCCCCTTCCAGCCACATTTCCCTTGTGCCCTGCCCCAGCTGCAGGATTGATTCACCAAGTACCCAACTTCAGTGGGAGAAACAGATTATCAGAGAAGCACATCTGGCCTATTCAACATTGATGGATTCCTCTAAATTGTACAGCGCAGCATGCACTCAGTAACTTTTTAAAGGATGTACTGCAAGCAACAGTGGGATGCTTATAACTCACAAACAAATAAACATGGCCTGATTAAAAGACGGTGCACACAGGGGAAATTCCTTCCTTGGTCCTTTGTAAAGCCAATACGGGAAATCAGAAGGCAGGAACAACTCGTCCCGAAACAGGCTAACTGGAAGCAGGATTGGTCTGTCACTGAGCACACAACAGTCAGTGCAGACCTACAGCAGTGCGCAACAGTGACAGAATACGTAGCAATAGCCAGGGAAGCATGAAGAAAATGCTCTTGCATCAGTTCACTCTGTTCCTGCAAAAAAAGCTTCCTCAACAGCTTGCGGAAGAGCAACGTAAAGCCCAGCTCCTCCTTCCATGCTCCTGGAAACATCTGCATAACCTCTACAAATCTTCACGCAGGAAGAGCTGATGAGAAAAGGTGGCCAGACCAGAGGCAGAAAAGAGGCAAGGCAGGCACAAGTGGTGGCTCACTTCTTCCAGCCTCAGAGATGAGAAAATGGTCCTGCCCTTCCCACATGATTTATTCAGACAAAACATCACCCAGTTAATTCTTTTATTTGCAGAAGCTGCAAGACACAGTCTCACAAGTCAGTTTCTGGCACGAGATGAGAAAGCATCTGCCAGGCACTGGAGTGTCGACACATCAGGAATCTCCATTCTGTCATGTGCAGGCTGTGTGACCACGGGCAAGTTATTTAACACTTCCCTGCCTCAGTTTCCCCAGCTGTAAATCAGGGTTGCCACTACTCTCCCATCTTGCAATGCTACTGCCCATGAGCTGACCTCTCACAACTACTGCTGCACTCACACTGCCCAGAGTGGCTTTGTTTCATTCCTAAAACCAGCTAAGCATATTTTCCAGCATGAGGCAAAACAAGTCTATGATAACCTGCCTTGACTTACTTTGATTCTAGCATAGAAAATACAAGAGACATCTATATCTGTCCCTCCTTGATAGACAAACTTAATTAACCTTTGCTATTCTGTTCCAACCTATTCTTTTAGACAAAGGCAGTGACCCATAAACAATATGTTACCATCAGAATCTCAACTGCGGTGACACCTAGAGATATAGCCCTATCAGCAGTATCGGAAAACAAACCGCTTAGATTAGCTCCTCCAAGAAATATGGATTGCATTCATGTCACACATGAGCTGTCAGAAACATTAGGATACTTTTAGCATAAATCTGTGGTGTGAAGGGTATGTTATGAATACAGTATATAATACACTGCTTACACATAAAATCGCGATTGTGTCAGTTGACTTGCACAATGTGTATATATTTACACACACACATTTTACACCTATTTCTGGAGAGTTAGACCGCACATTTCTGCAAGAAGGCCAGGCTTACTGGAGTAAAAACTGTGCCAGAAAATAGAAGCACGTTGTGGAAGCTGAGAAGACTTACCTTTTTTACTAGCAAGCAGCTATTCTTAAAGAGTTCAAACTGCTAGCGGCCCTATCACAGCTACACTTTTCTAGATTTAGTAAAAGACAGTCTTCTATGTTTGCTGCTTTTTAAGAAATCCTTAAAAAAACAGTTTCCTACCTCAGCAATGCTAAGTATTTCCACTTCGAAACAGTAAATGTAATTCCCATGTTGGCAAATGAGTTAAAATCTCAGTCTGACTTTCACCAATTCTTACTTCTGGTTTTTGCTCTAAACTGGTTTAAGAGAAGAACAAGAAAGTTGAGCTTTTGGAAGTGTGAATACTGGTTTGCCAAGCTGCATTAAAAAAAGAAAGAAAAAAAAGCCACCTCAGAGCATAAAATAGATGTCATGAAATTCTGAAATTTGTCCAAAACCTCCTGGCCAGCTTAAACCTTTCTGCAAAGCAGGATCTGTGGAGTTACCAGAGCAACAAAGAAAATGCAGCTGTTTGTCCCCAGGTGTGGGGCTAAACTTGGCATCTTGTGGATTTTTAATAGTTCAGCTGTAGAAAACAGAAGAGTTTTAACACTTTTTGGGGAGGATGCTGACTCACAAGGAGTCCCTATTATGTTCATGGTCTGCGTCACATGCCAGTGGTTTCACTGCCAGCTTGGAGAATTAAACCTGGTTAGAGTCTGACATGTCCATCCAGGTTTTACTTTTGATGTGGTAGAAAAGACTGTTGTCACCACATCATTTTCCAGTTGCTGTCCCTAAGTGCGTTGCAGTGAGACGAGTTTCAGAAGGACCAACTTCCACTATATAACACCATGCTCTGACTTGGAGCACTAATGTTGGTGAACTCATTTAACTGTTCACTGGATTGAATGCACATAAATTCCTGTCATAACGAACAATTACAAGAGCTTCAAGGGAGGCTCCACATGCTCACACAGAACTGGAGTGAAAGGAGATGCACAGCAACCACCACATCTGCTACATTTCCTTTCTGACCTAAGCTTGCCTTTTCTTTAGGTACACCACCAGATATATCTGATTATCTGCCTTGCAGGTGACAAAAGCAGCAGAATACAAATGACTGAAGGTCTCGACCAAAACTATCCTCTTCATTATGCTTATCAAATCATGATGGATACAGCTTCTGGGATAACTGTATACAAATGAACAAAACCTACACAGAAATATCTAAAAAATTTGCACCTCTATGAATCCACTCATGAATCCACACCAGCCTCTGCCAAGAACAAAGACTAATGAAATCTGACATTAATCTACATTAAAGATTCAGTGATTCCGTTTATTTGCCAAGGCTCAATGATGCATTAATCCTCATCCCATCCCACACACACTCACACATTCCCTCCCTGGCTTTTCTCCCTTGCTCCCTAAATCCTGAAACAGCAGACAGCTGGGCTGCTCAACACCTTGTCTGCATCCAGAAGTTACCTTAAGTATGCAATTCTCCTTGTGTAGTTACAGTTATTCCAAGACAAGCTTAAGACTCTACCAACAGAGCCTGGAAAAAGACAGGGGTCTTGTCTACGCTGCTTAGACTAGGGTACCTTACAGTGAGCACACAAAGACACCCTCCCGCGAGCTCACAATCTTAGCAAGCTGCCTTGATTCAGTTACAGCAGGCATCATACAGCTAAGATTTTGGTAAAGAAGCAAAAATAAAAAACTTTGATCAAAAATGTTACAGCACTACCAGTCACACGCAGACTCACATACTGGAAGACTGGTTAAGAAAGCTGCGCGTGTGAAAAATAAACCCATGCAGTACAGGCAGTTCAGCAAAAATTCCTTTGTAGATACAGCTACATGGTTCCTCTGGGAAGAATCAGCCTGGACAGGTGTTCTGGTTTCAGCTGGAATAGAATTAATTTTCTTCTCAGCAGCTGGTACAGTACTGTGTTTTGGCTATGATGTGAGAACAATGTTGACAGCACACTGATGTTTTTTAGTTGTTGCTGGATGATGTTTATACTAAATCAAGGACTTTTCAGTTTCTCAGGCCCTGCCAGCAAGAAAGCTGGAGGGGCGCAAGAAACTGTGAGGGGGCACAGCCAGGGCAGGTGACCCAAAGGGACATTCCATACCACGCTATATCATGCTCAGCAGCATATAAACAGAGCGAGTTGGCCAGGGCCTGCCGATCACTGGGTCACTGCTCAGGGACCAGCTGGGCATCGGTCAGCGGGTGGCGAGCAACTGCACTGTGCAACACTTGTTTTCTTTCCTCCATTTCCTCTGGATGTTGTTTCTCTTCCATTCTCCCTCCTCTTCATTATAATTGTTGTTGTTATTATTACTTTTTCTGTTCAAATTTTGTTTCATGTCAGTTATTAAATTGCTCTTTATCTCAGCCCCCCGAGGTTTACATTCTTTCCTGATTCTCCTCCTCATCCTTCTGAAGGGTGTGGGGAGTGAGTGAGTGGCTACATGGTACTTAGTTACTGGCTGGGGTTAAACCACGACAATAGGTTTGCCAACAAAACCCCCTGAAGGTGTAAGCAAGGTTTGATTCCTCTTTGTGGATCATGCTTGGAAAACTCTCCTGTAACTCCTCACTGTGCTTGACAAAGAAATGCATTCATCCTTCTCCATTTAACACTGTATTTCTGGATCTTCCTTTACTGGTAACCTTCCACGCACAGAATTGACGTTTAAGCGAGTGCAGTAGCTGAAAGCTTGTTCCCCTTACAACAAACCATCTTCAGTGCCACACAGTGTTTTACAACCTCGGCATCACTGCACCCACTGCCATCAAACATTATCTAGCCTAGCTCTCAGTAAAACTTTTTATGATTATTTGTGCAATGTTATGCTGTCATAACAGTATGCAAACCCCATGATTCGTAACTCTTCCAGCAATAACAATCCTTCTTGCAGATCAGCCTCTCAGAAACATTTTGTAAGTCACATGACACTGACCTTGAACCACACTCTGCCCTGCTGAACAGGAGAGGTGGCTCCTGGTTTTAGGCCATATAGCAACTGGGGAGATGTCACTTCTGCAGGCAGAAAGCACTGCTTCTAGTCTCTCTGCACAGACATCTCACCAGAACAGCACTGAGAGATCCCAAAAGGTTCGGCCAGGAGAAATTAAAATCTTAGGTGAGGTAAATCACTAAATTCATGCCACACAACCTACAAGGTGGGAATGAACACCCAGTGCTTGGAGCCAGCTGGTGGAAGGAAAATGGTCCTTTTTGACAACCACCTCTTTTTTTCCTTAATTACCTCTCTGGTATCCCAAACAAATTTGAGTGGCCCTTAAGTAAAAGTTAGTTACAGATTCTGCAAGGCCCCAAGAGAAAAACGTGTGGAGAACGTACTATTGCTTTTATTTCTTTAAGGGGTGTCAAAGGTCCCACAGGAAACAGGTAGTCTCACAGTGTGACAATGGACCCTCCAGGCCAAGACTTCTTACACATACGGTCTAGTTTCAAATGACAGTACATGAAAACAGAACCAGGAGAACACCATCTTCATTCCAAGGTTTAACATACTTTAAGAAACCCTCATCTATCTCTTCCTCAAACACTATGTGCTAGAATAGTCAGTATCTGTAATTTCCTTTCATTTTTCCCAAGCAAGTAAAATCACAGAAGTCTCTACAGGCTGGGAGAGTGGTGAAGTGCAGGACTAGCAGCCTTCAAGATTTTCACAAGACAAATGTTGCTGCCCCTCATTTGTGTTGTGATGGTGTCTCCAAGCATCAGCTCTACAGTAGCTCTCTTACAGGCTAGGTATTGCAAAACTGCTCTGCTATGACGTGCCAAGTTAACTCAATCAACCAAAATGAAAAAGCTAAAAAACCACTGGCACCTCACCTCATTACCACACACAAAATCCTATCACCAGCTTGCCTTTACTAATTCTCCTCCTGTCTGGTGATGAAACTCAGTGGCTAGAGAGGATGCTATCAACTAACCTAACTGAAAAGGTGTACCTCCACAGATTTGAAGGTGATTGCAGTGAAGCTTACCAACACACTAAAAGAAGATAGCTCTTGTGGTGTGGGCTCACACAGCAGCAGGGAGGGAGACAGCTCTTTTCCCCACACAGCTGTACTCATAGCAAAAAAGGGACATGGAATAGTACTAAATGCATACTGCTGTAAAGTCATGAGCTTCAAATTCATGGACCTGCCAGCTGTTGCCCCAGGAGGCATCTGCATTTTCAGAAGGACATTTCCACAAAAAAAAGTGTCAATGATAGGAAAGACTCACTGAAGGTGACGTGGACTGCTACACTAATTGTAATCACCCTGGTCTTAGTTCCAGCTCCTTGGTAATGGAAGTTAAAATACCCTTTCAGAGTTGGTCCCTGTGCCAGAATTGCTAGAGGAATTCTCTGTCGACAAAGGGGATGACCCATCTGTTCCCTTCAGAAAGGAGGTTTTGGTGGATATTTAATCTTTCATTGTTGAGTGGTTTCACAACACAGCCTTTGCGGAAGGCAGCCTACTCTCTCTTGAGGCTCTATAGAAGAGGTCTGCCCTCTCTTGCCCTTAGACAAGGGCCATGGGTGTACACAGCCATGGAGAGTGTAGCTTGCCAGGTTCAATCTCAGATGGAAAAGTGCCACTGCAGCCCGACTGAACAGCCTCAGGCTCACTGAAATGGCTCCACTTACTTTGCCAAGAATCCCTTGCCTTGGCAGATTTCTCCATTTTCCAGTCTCTGACTGGTGCTGAGCTGGAGGCTGCAACTACCAAGTCCTACAGTGAGATGGCTCGGCTGGCTTTACACCTTAAGAAATACGCAGAGCTCTGGTGCAAACCTCTCAGGCACAGCCTGTGACCTGAGCTACCCAAGTGGAAATGGCGAGCCCTGGAGCTGACACTGCCAGAGCACACCATTAGCAGCAATACCCCGTATCACACTCAACTGGCTGCCACCAACCCACCATGCAGCAGCACGGTCTATTGGTTACTTCAGCACCTCGCATGTGGAAGACAGAAAATATTCCTAAAGGGCAAAGCCTCTCAGAAATGACACCCGAAGCTGCCAGGATGCTACGCTGGGTAATTCAGCTGGGACTCTTTTTTTCGGAAAACAGTCTGTAATCTCCTGTGACATAACTCAGAAGGTAAGATCGAGTGGGTGCCTTCTATCCAGCGGCTGCAGCAACCTACCTACACCTGTATGATTGCTTTCCTTGTGCTGCATCATAATGACACATTTCGGCTAGCTTTCCTAATGGGGGTCCTAATACCACCCCAGAATCTGGCTCCGGTTTGGCACTGCCATGAAAACAGCAAACAGGAGGTGAGAATCAGACCCAAGGAACAGCTTAATGTGCACCTCACTCTTCCACATAACATCTCTGTAACATCATCATACCTGCCACTGTTTTCCTGACTGGCTTGGCATGTATGCTGCTGGGAGGCTTCGAAGGCTGTTTTTCATGGCCGGACCTAGAATCATACCCTCCGCCTCACTTGAGGAAGGCTCACCGGCCACTGCCATTTGGTACTGGGAGTAGTTGTACAGGTTGTTATAGTAAGGATACAGGGACGGCTGGTAAAAACCGCTGTAGTAGGGGGACTCCACAACCAAATCAGATGTGCTCTCCAAGTGCCCTCTGCTGGGGATGGAAGGGATGTCCTGAATGACCATCCGTCCCTCTGAAAAAGAAAAAAACCAAACCATTATGAAATAGAAGGCTCCATGAAAACCATTACCTTTCACCTTCTGATGATCTACTACTTCTCCTGAGGGCTGCACAGACAGTGGTAAACAGTAAGAGGTGGTAACTGAAAGGGAAACAGCTGGATGTTTGGTAGAAACCCAACTGAACTAATGTCCACTCAAAGTCTAAGACCACCACCTACACATGCCACAGACCACAAAGCAGGAGACAAAACCAACTGCAGGTTAAAATCATGCTCTGAGCCCTCAAGCAGCATCAGTTGATCTGGTAAGAATTCACACCAGGTAAGGATGCAGCACTCTTATTTTAAAATTGTAACAGCATGCCAAGTCTCTTAATTCCCTGCAAGCAGAAAGGCCCTAGCTACTGGATGACCCCTTTCCAGCCAATGTCCTGCCGGTGAGAGGACACAGCCACACGAGAAGCTGCAGGAGTGAAAGCACTGTGCTGTCAGCCAAGCTGTCTCAGAAACCCACATGCCACCTCCACGCAGTGAGGCCTTCAATCCTGGCACAGCCTCCATACCCAAACTGAGCTCCTGCTTACCTTCAAAATCACAAAGCAGAACAAGTTCCCCCACCAGTGGCAGAAGAGCAGGAGGAGGGGGTTGCTCCTGACTTGCTGCCTGCGCTCAGGAGTGCCTTCAGACCAGAGCCCAGCTGGCTGCAAGCCCTGCAGGCTGTCCCCACCAAGATCTGCCTCCCCTGTGGTTCCCTAAGGTGGGTTGGGCTTCTCTGAGGATGTTTTAAGTCCTGTTTTCCTCACCCCTGTATCAACCAGTGCCCTGTGATATTTGCAAGGATGTAAAAGGAAGGTGCTTGTTGGTACCATTTCAGAGCTGAGCTCTCTGACACACTGCACTGGCTACCTGGCCGAGCCAGACACAGCAAAACACTACCACAGCCTTAGGAGGTCTAAACACACAGTGAAAATATGTTTACATACTAAACAACAGAGGAACTGTACATCCCGGCATCCCTGCAGCTCTGGTTCTACCTCACATCCCTGTAACCCTGCCTTGCACAAACCCCTACAAAGTGTTTGGGGCATAGTTTTCCCTTCTGCAAGGAGCTCCTGCTCTTCCCATGTCTTCCCAGTCTACCTACCATGGAGGAGAGAAGGTTGTGTCTTAAAGCATACTGATGAGTTGTTGAGGGCTATCAGGTATGGAGACGAAGCAGAATGCACAACAGGCACATATGAAATAACAGCCCTAAGAGAGATGTCAGGCAGGCATTGCCTAGTTTTGTATGTTTCTCTTGGTATATCTGTACCGTGGTTACATATCTGCAATATTAATATGGTGGCATTTACCAGCCTCTCAGAGTCATGGTAACAACTTCCTCTGTACTGTGCATTAGCTGCACTCCAGATCCAATGATCAGTTTCACCCATTACTGCCATTTACAATTCAACTTGTTTTCACTTCTTCAGCTGTAATGAAAGCTCTCTGCCATCGTGGATTGTCTCCTTCCAGATCACTTTACTGTACAGTGCCCCCTTTCACCATTTTGTTGAGATCAGTGAACTACACGCATTTAATAGCAGAGTGTTTTATACCTCCTGCATCTGATTTTTCTGCCCCTCAGCCCTATGCAAGCTAGAACAACGTCAGCTGGCCTTTTTTGTTGGCAGTACCTCAAATTTGCACACAGAAGAGGCTGCAATGCCATAAAAGACCCTACACAGGTTTTGCACTTTCATATTTCTATGAAATTATATTATTGCTATTATTTTGCTTCTGGGCAGGCCTCTCTTCAAGTCCTTTTGTCTGTGTCTGATAAAAACAGAACTTAAGACTACTGGCGCTGAAAGACAACAACTCTGATAAATCACAGCACAAGTCTGACTCTCCTCCTCAGATTCAGCTCCCAAATCAAGCTGTGGTCCAATTGTTCTGCTTTTCACGCTGTAAAATAGAAGCTGAAAGCAAAATCCTCCAATGTGCTTCCTGCTGGGATACAGATTTGACATGAGACAGAGCAATGCAAGGCAGCCGGCTACAGAACTTCTGGCAGGGCTATGCTACGCTGCACAGATACGCAACTTCTTCCAAGACCTTTGCAGTGTCCTTCCACCACTTGCAGTGCTTCGTAAGAAGGGATAACACTTTCTGCTAAGAATATTAGGCCAGGAAGATGGGGCCTCTTTACACCTACACATGAAAGGTGAGCCACCCTGAAGCATCAGCAACCAAAAGGAAGTGAGGGGAAGAGCAGCAAGTTTTGCTGCAAGTTTGGAAAGGTCTCATGCATGCTGCTTCTTCACACGGCAGAAGACAGGCTAGGCTAGAACAGAGACTTGCTCATAGCTATCCACAAAATCATATAAGCATCTTTGATGTCTCTGTGATGTTCCAGGGGCAGGTAGTACTGCAGCTCCTTCCTAAAGCAAGAGCAGCTGTAGCAGTCCCCTGCTGCATTAAGCAGGGGAAGAAAATATGCTTTTTGTCCCTTCTTTTCTCTTTCTTCCTGTATTTTGTTGGGGATACCATCATTTGCCCCCAGAGGTGCAAAAGGGTTGACTTGCAGCCACCTCTTTATCTAGCTGCACAACAGCCGTCAGCAGCTGAGTGCTCAGGGCTGTTACAAATCCACCAAAGTGGTCCTCTGCTTTCCTTCTGCTGTCCCTGTGCTCTCCAATAGCCCCTACAATACTATCACCTGCCCTCTGAAGACTCCATACTGAGTCTGTAGAGCCAGTCAGCCACTCATTCAGGCACCACGCACCCATACACATAAATGGCCAGATGTCAGCACCTTGAGGCATCTTTCTCTTATAAATGCAGAATTATGGAATCTGTGGTCCTTGTTACATCGCTGCCACATGGCCCTTCTGAGCTGCAGCCCCACTACAAGGATATGCCCCAGCAGATCAGCAGTAAAAACAGAAGCCCTGGCAAAAGAGAAAGTTCAAGCAAAGAGATGGACACACCCAACTCCAATCAGAACTAGGACTCCTGCGCTGGCGCTGGAAAGATAGCTAGAAGGGTTAATTTTCCCTAAATATCAAGCCACATCATGCTTCTGAAGATGGAAGGACTGACAACATCTGACAAAGAGCAGGAGAAACATGCCACCTGCTTCAGCTCACACTTTCCCCTGAGTTTAGGAGATGAGATTTTCTCTGATGTCATGCTTTGAGACAAGACTCTGCTTTTTTTCTGTAGCATCTGGAGATTTGGTGCTTCACCTGGGAGAAGGGAGACATACAAGACATAGCTTTGTGCCATCTGGACTGTGGGTGGATGCCATGTCAGACGAAGTCAAAACATCCCACTGGTTACTCTAAACTCACAGTCTTGAACCAGCCAGCCTGAGGGAAGGATGCCTCTGGAGAGATGAGCTCTTGCAGGTCTTCAGTGACTCTGGCATGCAATAGGTTAGGGACAGGTCTGCAGTCCAGCTCTACGCTCTTACCCCATCCTGCCTAGCTGAATCATGCCATCTCCTACTACTAATGCATATATCATACACATACAACATATACAGAACACACACAACTGTAAACACAATAAGGGGAAAGAGTTTTGCTATTAATGGAGAAAGCTCTGAAAGATCTGACTTCTGAGCAGTAAAACCTCAGGAAGGTTAGACCAGCCAGTACCTACACAGTGTACTTTCAAAGAAGTGCTAAATGCCGAGGCCAGCAGAATTAAAGGTCAAAGAACCTTGCTAAACTGTCTTAGGGATAAAACAGGGCACTTGGAGATCTGCCCAGCGATTTTATGTTTACCTAATATCCAGGGGAGCTTCTGACGTCTGCTAGCCCTTTGCAGGCAAGCACACTGCTTGTGGGCTAAAGCATCCTCACGCAGGGCCGCCGCTGGCAAACAGCACAGGTCTTTTGGAACCAACATCTGTAACTACACTAAACTCTAACTAATCGGGGTTTCTCTAGTTGGTCTTTGGCCTGTACCTGTAATTCCTGACTCCAACATACATACAGGTTGAACCTTCCCACAGCCCTCCCTCCAGCTGCTCAACAAGCAAGGTGTCCTCTTCAAGGGAGACTGTCTGTGGCTGCATTTTCCACCAGCAAGATGAGACTACCAAGGTTAAGAAAGCAGTTTTCAGCTGGTTTTTTGTTTGTTTGTTTGTTTTGTGGCGTTTTTTACCCCACAAATGTAATTGCTGGCAAGGAGAGGGTCCTCCCCTGCCTCAGAGCTTGCCACATTACAACACCTGCACTTGATGGGCAGCCCTTAGGTCCACTGCTTTAAAGGGAGCAATTTTTGAGAGGAATGCAGCTCTCAATGAGGCAACTGCTGCTACACCATCAGACTCCTACTCTGTCCCTCCACCTGCCCTTTCAAACAAGAGGTCTGCTGCAGGAGCTGCGCTCACACCTTGGCTGTCTTCACCCTCTACAGGGAAAAACTGCGAAGGGCTCCTGGGTTCTTTCCCTACCACTAGCCACAAATTTTAACATTTTGCAAGTTGCGAACAGGATGCGATTAAAAATACGGGATTGAACCTGTACAAGAAGGAACCAAAACTAGACAAGTAAACCAAATAGTGGTTAAAATTCTCACCCAGATTTTGGAACATCAAATCTACAACGTAGCAGCATCAGAGGCTCTCCCTGCCTGAGCAAGGCTCTTGTAGTGAGCCAAGAGTATCCCTTCATGCAGTTGTGCCCTTGGATCTCTAAGCTCTTTTCTATGTATTTACTAATTCCTGTAGAGAACTGATGCTACTTTTTTTGCACTATGTACACAGTGTGAAATACGGCCCACTCTTTCACAGAAGATCAATATGATGCACGATAAATACTGTTATTGATCTTGCAGTGTTGTAGACGACTCTCCAGCTCTATGGCATATTAATAGTAGTTAACCAGTAATTCATTTCAGGATGGCCAGGATTTTCTTTTAAGGAAGTTAAGTTCTCAGGGTCAGTTACACATGTGGGTCTTACACAGTCAGTAATCTATGAGGGGCTCCTGCCTTCACTTAGCAGAGCATGGTGAAAAACAGTGGTCCAATCCTCAGTTAATGTAAACCAGTCTCAGACCATTTACTTCAATAAAACTACGGTGATTCACACAATTACAGATATGCATGGGAAAATCAACGCAGAAGGAAGTATATATATCATTCTTTCCCTTCTTACTTTTCTGATAGAAATTTTCTGGAGAAAGAAGAAACGTCAGGGAATTTACAGGAATTTCTATCATCCCATCTGTCTCAGTGATGCAAACTGTTTTTAAGAACATGCACTGAGAAATGCAAACACTGAAGTTCTGTCTGTAATGTTCACTCATTCTGTACATAAATGTGGACTATCTTCTGTTCCTACCAGTACTGTTAAGAGCCACTTACACATATTATTATACACTAATAATAGTAATTTAAATATGCATGGGTAAGCCTCCAATGCTGAGGTCAAATGGCACAGAGTCCATGCTATTAGACTTCTTCACCATCTAAACCAGGGCAGTAGCACCAAACTGACTACTGGGAAAGGTTACTGGACCACGCTTGGGAATCTGGGGGAGAATATTAGTCAGCTTGGGACAGACACACACCAGGAACTGTTTCAGAGATCAGGATAGCACATACAGTCAGATTTCAATATAGTGGCATGGTTCAATTTACTCACGTGGCCATAGCAGCTGATTAGTTTCCATCTGATTGGGTATTTCAGAAAAGGGATCCTGTATATGTGCTGTGGCCATTAAGAGAATTTCATTGCCCGTGTCTATTGACGTGAGTTCTTACACCTACGGCTAGCAGTTCTTACTTCTTCTAAGCCTACAGAGACTCTGCACATACACAGACATGCTGTTGAAAATGCAGAACTGAGACTACTCAAGTAACACACTCAAGGAGCAGGAAGGCATTCCCAGTGAGCAGAGTTCAGCTTCTGGTAGTTTACATTTCCTATAGTTTTCAATTCAGAGTGAGTGTTTTCATCACTGCAGTGTTACTATCTAGCTGCAAGCCAGTCTCTGTGGCAGGAGACAGCTATGCCATTAAACACCAAAAATTAATTATTCAATCAGGAAACACTTGCCTTCAGACCTCAAGAGTCCTGGATCCACACCTGACAGTCTCCCCTTGCTCAGTATATAAAGTATCAGTAAACTCTTATTAAACTGGTTTGGCAATATTAAGTCTCGCAGCACATTAGTCCAATTCATAGCTGGCTTTGAGGTCGGACAGTAGCCTTGAATGAGGCCAGTATGAAATCACTCCCTAACATCATAATCAGAAACACTGGAACAATATGTTTCTCCCACCAGACAAACATGACAGAGCTATTTCAGATGTCAAAGAAAGCTGGCACCATTACTTACTTTCTGCTGAGACATTCTGCCTCCCAAGGAACAAAGCATGCAAGCTTGCTCTGCCTTTGAGAGGAGTATTTTTGTTCTCTTCCCATTAGAAGTTGCGGATTATCTTTGGTTCCAGTGTTGAACTTTTAGCTTGCTATAAAGTTAATGTGCTAGACAATGTTCATTCCAGGCAAGGCTGTGGGGCTGTGTATTTTCTGCCACCCCCAAAAAAGGCCATTATCTGTAATTACCCATTACCATGCATAATTATTTCTTCTATTCTGGTCTATGGCCCCCAGGACTTTATGCTGTTACAGCTCACTGCTTTATCTTATCAAATTTGTTAAGGAAGCTTTTTTGACCTTTTGAGCACTTGTCACAGCACATACAAAAGCCAGCAGTAAATTGTCTAAGCATGCAGTGTGTAATTTATTACTTGTACATTGCACAGTGATACCATATGAAGTATTACACATCAACACCTTCCCGGTTCACACTTCCTGCTTTAGCTAAAATGAGAAGAGGAAAGGAAACCTGTTTAGTGAAAGAAGGAAGGGAACAGGAAGAGACTGGAGTCTCTCAACGGGAATTTGAGGAACACAACAGCAATACCTGGCTAAGCCTAAATGTCAGGCTCTGGAGAAGGTCCCAGCTGCTCTCCTCTCCAATGCCACATTTCCTCTTTCTCTTCTCCATCCCCAGAGTCTGATTTCACCATTTCGGCTTCTTTTCACACCTATGTAATTCTGCTGAGCCCTACTCTTTCACATAGAAGCCCACTTACTGCTCCTTCAGTAAGCAGACAGGGCTTTAACATCAACACCCCCATACCCAGCCCCCACACTCCCCATTTACAATTTCTGTCAATGCAGTACAGGTTCCCAAGAGAACAACTTGCTCCGATATGAGATTCACAGGGACTGCCCTTTATGGATACTGATGTGAGTGCACAAAGGACCAGGTTTTCACCTCCACTGCTCTCAAAGCCCCCACCAAAGGGCCAGACACTGACCTGCATCCCAGTACCACTCAGTTTGACTAAGCCTCACTGCACTACATGGGTCCATGCATTATGTCCCTCTTCCTCATAAAGACATTGAAATTGGACCTTACAGAGAAGCAGGGCTCTCAACAAAACAAAGAGGGCTGACTCCCTGCATCCTGATCCTTGTTTTCCCCTCAGTCCTCTTTTGATCAATATACTCCAGAGGGTGCTTTATTTTAAAGCCTCTTCTTTCAGGTGTTTACACGTGTAAAACTTTCAGCCCACAACCCTATCTGAAAAGAGGTATTTAAGAAATTATCACTTAGCAACTTCTAGTAAAACAATAATGTTGATGCTTTTGAACTGTGTGATTAAATAAACTTGCCACATACAAGGAAATCTGAGATATCTTTCTCCCATCATGACAAACAAACCATCACAGACCAGGTAATCTGGACTAAAAGTGCACAGTATGAATTACTGTAGCACAAGGTATGCAGAATCAGGCCTTTCAGATCTGCCAGTGAGAGCCTTCTTCCTCAAAGCAGAAGGGGGGGGGGGGGGGAAGGGACACTGAACCCCTGAAAGCATCCCTGAATAAGAGATGGCTACCCAGGCCACTGCAGTGAAGACAAAACCCTTCCCTGAGTTTCTCCACAGTTTGCAGACCTCTGGTCTACTGCTCTGTGCTGGCTCTCAGCCAGCAGGGAGATGGAGATCTTCACAGTGGTACAATGAAGGGACAGTCACTGTCCCTTCGAGATGAGCCAGCAAACACAGGTGAAGGGCATGGTCTGCAGAGCCAAAGAGAGCCTGTGCGCATAGCCCTGTCCTGGAGCCTGGCTTCTGAGACATACAGGGCTGTCCTACTTGCATTCACCTATGGAAAACCAGCTCTGCAGCCCTCACAACTGTTTTGACCAGAAAGCTCTCTTTCAAGACAAGCATTTTTTTTCTGCCTCCCCCAACTGCCAGTAACCCCATCTCAAGCTCAAACACCAAATCCAGCAGTTCTTCCTCCTTGTTCAGGACTGCCTGTCCAAACAGCCCTGCATGTCCAGCTGTCCTGGTTTTGGCAGGGGTAGAGTTGAGCTTCTTCACAGTAATTCGTATGGGGCTGTGTTTTGGATTTGTGCTGGAAACAGTGTTGATAAACAGGGGGAGGTTTTCGCTACTGCTTAGCAGGGCCGACACAGAGCCAAGGGCTTTTCTGCCTCCCACCCACCAGCGAGAAGCTGGGAGGGGCACAGCTGGCACAGCTGTCCTCAACCAGCCAAAGGGATGTGCCATAACACAGAATGTCACACTTGGCATACAAAGCTGAGGGGAGAAGGAAGAGGGGCACATTTGTTTTTCCAAGTAACCGCTATGCATGACGAAGCCCTGCTGTCCTGGGGATGGCCGAACACCTGCCTGCCGGTGGGAGGTGGTGAATGAATTCCTTGTTTTGCTTTGCTTGCATGCACAATTTTTGCTTTACTTATTCAATTGCCTTTATCTTGAGTTTTACTGTTTTTTTCCCCAGCTCTCTCCCCCATCCCAACTAACATCTATTAGATGGAGAGGTCGAAAAATCTGTTATCACCCATATCAGATGTGTGGGATAAAAGCAGCTGTGTTTCCAGGCTAAAGAGAGTAAATCATAGCCAAACAGCTTACTGCCACCGCAGTCTATAGGTCCTCTCCAATCATACCTGGGGAACACAGCTGCTCAGCAGAGATATACCTTTCTTCTAAAAGCAGAAACATGCATTAAAAAAAAAAAAAAAGAAGAAAAAATTGCACGGTCCAACTGAGCCTCCTACAGGCCTCCTGGCTTCTTCCCTGAAGCTGGAGTGCACCAGTACTGATCTACCCCACCTCCTTATTACAGCGATGCCTCGCCTGGGCACTTAACACCTGCCAACTCGTGCAAGCACTTCTCACCTTCTCCCACCACCCCAAGACCAAACCACCAGTCGTTGCACCCTTCCTGCAGTGGCTCTCTGACAGTGAAGGCAGAGTCTGGGAGCCTCACAACACCCTTCACTCAATGGAGCAGCTGCATGATGAGTTCAGGAAGTGTTATCAGCAAGGAGCGGGCGTAATGTCAGCAGTGTCTGCAGGTGCAGGGCATGCTTCATCCGCCAAGACATCAGTGGCTGTGTTCTCCTGCTTCTCAAAAATTACTTGATTGCCAGAACAATACTCATTTTCACCCCAGAAAGATGAGTATTACTTTTTTTCTCCTCTAGGAGTAAGTCTGGAGCGGTCATTTGAGCAAAGCAGAGTAAGCTTTTCCAGTTTCAACTATGAAGGACGAAATGAATCCTAAATGGGACACCACGTTTTACCAAGAACAACATGTGCCAGAAGGAGACACTCCAGGTATAAAAGTTATACACAGGGACAAAATCTGGGAGGCCCTAGAATTAAGGTTATTTGTTATTGTCTTGCTTGAGCCCTGCAGTGGATACACCCAACACAGAAGCTTTTCATGGGATTCTGCAACCACATTCCGCTTCTGTTCACAATGTCAAAACCCATCTCATGAAACGACACAGAAACTTTCAGCATGAGCTGGTCTAGTCTGGCACAAGCAATTTAGAACAATCTTACTGGGTATTAATTAAATCTTAGATAAGGGGGTCACTAAAAGGCAAAATAAATTGCTGTCTCTCACTCCAGGAAAATGTTTTCCAGTCTTCTAATCATTCCTATGTCTCCTGCCTGAGCCCTTCCAAGTCCAAGCCCAGGTGTGTGGGTCCAGACCATGGCTATATCCCCACTACTAGCTATAAAGAGAAACCCAGGGTGCAGTCCAAATGGGGCAAACAAATGTGATACCTCCAGTGGGGCAAGCCCACGCTCCCAGCCTCCCATTCCTTTTGGCTCAGTGACACTCCTGAACCTGGCATGGTGTGCCTCCATAACCACCACCAACTACCTTTCCAATATCCATTTTAAGCCCACTTCCTGGTATGCACATTCGTCCGGGAACGAGTCCACTAGCTCCACAAGCACCTCACCGGTTTCAGGGAAGACCACACAGCTTACAGCCAAGAGCAGGTCCCTCCCTGTGAGATGTCTTCAGAAACGCCACTGTGTTAAGATTCTCCACTCAGACCTACATTTTAAAGACTGATAGGATCATCCTCAAAACGACGTAACACATACAATACTGATTTTTCTGTCAGTTCAGTTTCCTAATCAAGATGTCATAGGACACAAAAATTAAATGCTTTTCAGAATCTGATTTCATCAATATGTCACTTTGTCAAGCAATTTTGTAACGATAAAAATTACTAACTTGACAGAATATTTTACCCATAAACTTCTGTTAATTTGTATTGTGTGAGCGTCCTTTAACAGCTGCATTTCTCCCCCTCCTGCACATTTCAATTCACTGTGGACTCTTCCACTGTTCACAAAAACTGATGTCAGGCTGCTGGATTTGCAGCCACCCATCCTACCACACTCACTCTTCTTAAACACTGGCAGGACATCAGCTTTCTTCCAGGCCTTAGGGATTTCCCCAGTGTTAAAAGACTTACTGGAAATCAGCATTAACGGACCAGATAGATCCTCAGCCAAATTTTCTGTTGTTTTGTTTTTTTTGCTTTTGTTTCTGTTTTTGTATTAAATACTGCATGCAAGTTATCCAATCCTGCTGGTTTCAGTTACTGCTGGAAATGAAAGCAGAATGTCACCATGTCCATACACAGCCATATCACTTGTGTTTTTTCAAAGCAAAGATCAGAAAAAAATATTAAGCATTTTTTCTTCTCTTCTGCAGGCAGAATTATTATCCCATAATGGGTCAAATGACTGTTAACTCTGTGTGTGTGTGTTTTCCTAATACAATTAAAAAACCTACCAGTTTTAAGGTTTTTAACAAAACAACACTTCTCAAAGGAAAACGGCATTTGGGAGAAAAAAACAAGAAGGGAGAAATCCCATCCAGAAGACTGCAGCTTGGCACAGTAAGTTTCTCACTCGTACATACAGCTCCAGCCAAGAGAAGCTGAAATACCACCAATTTCAGTAGAACTGGTGAACGCACATTTTGTTCACATTTAGCATACACTTAATAAAAATGATCTGCTGCAAACATTTAGCATGCAACTTAAAAATCTGCCTAATGTGCCTGAAGAAGTAAAACCTACAGAAAATAATTTTCATTATCACACTCAGTGGAAGCTTCAGGCCCTTAGTAAGATGTCTACAGCAGCAAATGTCACTTTCAACATCTTCTGCCACTGACTAGAGCAGAGTAGTTGATATTTTAATGTGGACTGGTGGGGCAATGCTTGTCCTTTCCGTACTTGCACTTTTATTCTTTGTAATATAGCTATAGTGATTGTATTAAAATCTTTATCAGCAAAAAAAGAATGGCTTTAGTAAAGAAAAAACATTCAAAATCTTTGAACATGGCTTTTATTTTTGTGAAGATGCTAAGCACTATTTTAATGCTCCAGCATATGTTTGCTCATGCTGAACTAAGACTGCAGGATTATTTACCTATCTAAAATTATTAGCATGCATGACAGCTAACAGGATTTGGACCAACAAAATTAGGGCTTCAGAAAATTAGGAGCATGAGAAATAAATGCTGTTTTCAATCATCAGTATTACAGCTGGGAGTATGACTACTACGTGTGCATATGTATGTATACATGTTATTATTCACCTCGAGATACCTGGTTTGAGAAACAAATTTACAAACATTTAACTTGTTCCATTCAGACATCTGATGTGCTACTGAAGTGTGTAAAAGGAACAAAACTTAGAATCAACACAACTTTTAAAAAAATAGAGGAAGAAATTAAAAAAGAAGGGAAATTAGGAAAGGAAATCAGATTTCTAGACAGTGATGGAAAACAGCCTGAACGCCTCCCGGCACAAAGAAGCAAAATTGAGAGGAGAAAGAAACTCAGCGTGTATTAAATGTAAAGGGATTTAAGTCATTAACAACAGATCAAAGAGAATATTAGAAGGGAGGGAAAGCTTTACAAGTGTCTGAGATAGCAGACCTTGGACGAAATATGACTGGGATAAAATCATTATGGCTCACAATAAAAATAATAAAGGGAGTAGGATGATGGCTGGAATTAGCTGGAGTCCATGCTTGACTATAAGCTATACGATGACAGAAACCCAAAGGGTTTCTAAACAAGACCAACCAGAAGTAACACGAGTGCTTTTTCACTCTATGTACTCAATATGTGATGGAAAAACTAGTATCAGGAGTGGTACAGAACCACTGTTAACACCCACAGGACCTGGGCAAGTGAGCAAAAATCACATGCACATGCATCACTTGTACATGATCACCAGTGCTGCATGAATGCCACAACATTGGCGCTCACAAAATCTTTCATGCAAATGCAAATAGATCACTAATGAATTTTGTTCATGCACAACTCACTGACAGAGACACACAGTGACTGGAACTACAGTGGCTTACATCAGCTGAGGTTCAGTTGTATCCATGACTATAGGCATCCAAGTCAGCAAATGGTGGCCTATGCTGTAAGCAACAGAAATAGCATGAATAGAGACTAGAGACAGGAACTGGAGAAAAAAACCCTATAAAAATAGTTAGGCACCCACTCTCATTGCAAAGGAAAAGAAGCTCAGTGCTTAACTGACTCTCTGCAAGCTCCCAAAGAAAACACAGGACAGAAGCACATGAACAATGTTTGTACCTAAGTAGATGAGCTATTTATTAACTCTGATTAAGACTATCAGGTACTCAAAATCAGGAGAAAGTTTACCAAAGTTCAGAAAAAGAAAAAAAAAAAAAAAAAAAGAGGCATTCGAAGAAGCATATGAAAAAGCATTCCTCCAAAAGAAACCTTCAAAACTGCACTTTAGTCCCCATGTCATTAAGTGACAAATCCACTGAAAATGGGAAACGCGCCAACAGGCTGAATTAGAAAGTTGATAAATAAAATGAATGGAAACAGTCTTAAAGGTATAAGAAAGCACATGGAAAAAAGAAAAGGCAAGAAATCATGCCAGTGCTCAGTTAAGGAAGCATGCAGCACCCCTTCACTCCCCAACCTCTATCTTTTCTAAAAACAAAAGGAAGACCCCACACATTCAGTTAAGTCATAATAACTGTTTCAAGGGCACAGAAAGGAACAAGAAGTTAGCTGCAGATAAATGTCGTAATATGCCCATGGACAGAAAAGTCTTAGTACATCTTCTGCTCCTGCTCTCTTCCTTATCTCAGTGTTCACAATGATGAATGGAAATGACAAGCTGGCATAAGTAACTCTCTAAATGGGAAGACACATGTGCAAATGTCAACATGACAGAGGAAGAGCTTCCAAGGCACAAAAAACAACAGGGTTGCCCACTAGCCCCAGTGGCCTTCGGTGAGAGGAGAAACCCTGAGCACCCAGGTGCTAGGACAGTGTACATGGTAAATAAAGTCCACTCAGTGTGCGGCAAACACCACTCAGCAGGGACCTCGTTCTGAATGGCAGCTCTATGTCTGGAAACGTCACCTGGTGCGAGAAAAGTCAGACAAAAAGATGCTGCAAACACAGAAAGCCCTAGGGTGAAAGCTTTTGGAAAATGGAAAAAAAAAATCTACTCCCAATTCTTTAAGGGAAAAAAGCTCTTCTGAAATGTGAAAGAAGGATGGGAATACCTGCTGAGCTCCCTGTGCATTCTCCCCTCCACCCATCCACCCAGAAGGTGGTCACAGAAGCCCTGGGCTGGGCAGCCCTTCTCTCCCAAAGTAAGCAGGTCTGAGTAGGTCACAGCTGCTCCCCTGGCACCCCTGCCTTGCCAGCATGCTGCAGAAAGCTTTTCCCAGCCCCCGCCTCTTGTGAAGACAGCACTGGACAAGCCCTGCAGTACCACCTGAACAGAAAAAGAAAAGCAATCTTCCCTGAGGTCTTCAAAATCTTTTAATGCTATTTATTTTTACACTATTTACTTCCACTGAAGCTTCAGACAGGATCAAAAGCCTGAAAAGAAAAATAAAACTTCATTTACAGCCTTAAAACTCTGAAAATTGCTACTAATGCTACCAGTTTCACCGTCATGACAGAAATAGCACACTTTTGACAGTCTGTGCCTCACTGAATAAACACGTATGGCACTTCAGACATTAGCTCAGTTAAAACACCGACACCTAAACACACACACATGCACACACACATGAAGCTGCAAAGACAATGAACAAATATGGCTTGAAAGGAGGAGCAAGGAAAGTGCAAGCTTTGCAAGCTTCAGGATCCAGAACTGGAGAATTAACTGGAAACATCTAATCAGGGATGCAGAACCCTGTAACATTATGATTTATTTAACACAGTCAAACAATAGCCAGAGGCAATGAATCATATAGATGACAAAGCTGCAGGAGATTTCCGTCATCTAGTTTCACCTGCACATTGATCAGAGTTTACCCCCATATTAATCACTTGAGATCATAATCTAACACACTCTTAAACACCTCTCCTGATTATGCTTCACTTACCCCCTTGTCCTTATGCAGGTCACTCCGTTGCTAATTGCACTTCTAGTTAGGAGAAAAAGTGTCTACTGTCTAATTTAATTTTGTCTTTTTTAGTTTCAAGCCGTTGCTCCTTGTTATGCTGTCACAAGCACTGTAAATAATCCCTCCCCCTCCTCCATATTATTACCTCTCAAATATTTATAGACTGTTATATCCACCCTTAGTCTCCTTTTCTACAAGCCATACATCATTTTTGTCACCCTTCCCTCTATCCTTTCAGATTTATCTATGTCCTTTTATAATGAGATGCTCAAAACTCCTTGCAACGTTCCCAAGTACGGTGAAACTACAGCAGTGCAGAGAGGCAGCAATGCCTTGCTTCACAAACAATGCCTTTTTAAAGAACTCTGAGCAAAATGCACACTATTTTGGTAGGAACTGAAAATTACAAAGCCATGGCAGCCACACTGTGGAGTGCTTTGTTCATCGCATAGTTGAAATTTAAAAAGCCTATCAGGGGCGAGTTTTATCCCAAACCAAGGAAAGATTGTTCAAAGTGAAACACTTTCTCAGTATTTGCTTGAAGGAGATTTAGCAACTGAGAAAACCACCTTCCAGGCAGAAGACCATCTCCAGCAACTGCTTCCCCAGACAAAGTCTAACTCACGCTGTAGAAATAATGCCAATGCAAGAGAGGTACGGCAGTTCACAAACTCTTACAACAGACACATACAAATGTGGTTTTCTCTCATCTGAACTACAACCAGCTGAAGAAAAACAGATGGTTATGGATGGGAAGGTATTAGTTATTCAGAGGTGAAAGATGCAAAACTTATGTTTGCCAGCTGTTACTATCCAGTAAAGACACATCACGTTCAGCTATGCCCTCTTCTTAACAGAGATCTGTTGGCTGTCTGAGAAGCCAGGGCAAAGGATCAGGAAGCAATGGATGGGGCTGCTTGGCCAGGAAGCAATGGATGGGGCTGCTTGGCCCTGAGTATCAAAGGAGAGTCTGCAGGACCAGGAACCAGCCAGCAATTAAACCTGGTGAAGAAGCAGCAGTGGGCGTAGCAGGAGAAAATAACTGTTAGAGAGTAATGAGGAGACAAAGACCAAAGGAAAGAGTAGGATGATGGACCCATAACCACTGCAGACCCACCAAGACCTCTGAGGCCATCCAGCCATCATGTTAGCCCTGGCACATGCAGACAAAGCAGCTAGATGCCTCCTTCTCCTTAGTGCTCAGCCTGCTGAGGCTGCTGCCACCTGAACTAGCAATCCTCTCCACCACCTGTTAACCTCCACGGTGCTAATGTTCTATTGGAATCTAACATAGATTTAGTCATTGAGTGGTTTTAGGTCAAAAGAGTCAAGATTTCTTTCCCAGGCTTGCAAATGCTGATCAGTATTGAAGCTAGCTGAATTCCAAATTTTAGTACGTATGACACAATGTCAATACAAAAAAGTAGGCATTCCATAGATTCACAGTGTAGTTCAGCTTAGAAAGGACCTCTGGAGGCCAGCTGGCCCAAACTCTGCTCAGAGTAGGCCAAGCTTTCCAGTTGGATGATGTGGCTCAGGCACCATTCAGCAGTTTTAAGCCTCCCCAAGGATGGAGGCTCCACAACTTCTCTGGGCAACCTGCTCCAGTGCTTAAGCACTCCTGTGGTGAAACGTCCAAGGCTGCTTCCTCATGTTGCCTATCAGAGACTAAAATGAGACTTTTTTGACAAAACAAAAATTCTGACAGCATATGGCATTATACTGTAAAGACTTAAAATGACCTTCTTTCAGAAAGAAAATTTCTCCTTTTCTTTTAAAGCCAAGCCGTGGTATCTTCCAATTATAAAAACATTTTTCTTCTTTATTACCTATGCAGCACAACATCTGGAAGGTCATGACATTGATTTTTGAAATCACAGTAGTTTTGTAGAAATGCAAAAGATAACATTAAAAAAAGCAAAGGAAAAGTAAAGAAGGCCAGGCAGGATTCTCAGAGGCATCTAGGGCACTGCAAGTTCAAAGGGATCTTAGTACCATCGTTCATTAGGCACAGCATTACTGCTGACCCCACTACAGTCCACAGTTATAGGTAGATAAAACCTCATCTGTTCCTCCAAGGGTTTCAAAGTGAAAGCTGCTCCTATCTGGAGAAATGTAAAAAGAACACTATTTTGTTTCTGTCACACATAATAAACGCAGCAAAGTGAAATATCAAACTCAAGCTTATTACTCACAATTGCTGACAATGATGTGTTTAACTTGTCAGCCAGTGATGCTGCAAAGGCACCTGAGCAATGTCATTATTTATGGTCAATGGAAAACCAATGGGAAATCGACCACCACAGAGGACAGGAGCAGCAGCTGGAATGTAGCATCATATGGTAATCCCATCCATACTGGATTCTTCTAAACTGGGCCAACATGAATGCAGAGCAGCAGAAAGATGGGGTGCTCTCCAGCACCTTCCAATCACCAGGTAATGTATGTTGCAGTCACCCCACCCATTCCATAAATGCCAAACACGACCTTTAAGTCTGTGATGAGGACCAAATAAAAACAGAGGAAAGGTGAAATGCACTGTCTCCTTCCTTTAGTGTGAGCAGCTCTCACTGGAAGGTGTTTCATGATCATGCTCCCCCCTCACCCCCCAGTGATTTCTAAATATTAAAATGGCAGAGTTACCAAAATGACATGGAAGAGGGAAGAACCCAGATTTTATAAATTAAGGATGTCTGTAAGGCACATTTTGAATGCCCCACAACAGTCTTTTCCTGAGTTTTGCACACTAGTTAACCTAACAAGATGAACTTACCCTGCAGAAGGAAGGACAATTACTTTAGATGCTCTGGAATCATGACTTTTTGCTGCTCTGTACTATTAAATGGCCTTCGCTCTCAGCAGCCTGCAACTTTTGAAGTAAAAATGCACAGACTACAAGATCTGTTTGCAATCGGTTCTGCTAACTCCCTGAGACCATGGTCTGCTCCCTTCCAACTGAACTGCAGATTACCAGTTTGCTTTTCAGTGGGAAACATACGCTGTATCCAAAGTAAACACAGTTTCCAAATTTGAGATAGTAAAGGCACAACCCCTATGCTATGAACATAGTAATTCACTTCTACACTTTTCAAACCTAGCGTGTCACAAAAGAATCTGAAAAATTGTCTCTTGTCTCTCCAGGTGTCACAATATCTCTCATCTGCCGATAAAATGGATACAGCAAGGAAAGACTCTCTCTGGCACTACATATTTTGTGTGACTCCTTCACACATTACTCCTCTGCTGGCAAACAATGCTCTGCACAATGTAAGTCCAAAAGAAAAACAGCTATGTGAAGCCAAAACTTACAGGAGGAATAGAATTACCACTGTCAAAACCACCTCTTGCCCTGTCTAATGCGTGCTGTACAGGGCACACCGCGCTCCCAGAAGCAACCAGTTCCCCTGGGGCTTGCAGGGGGCTGCTGACTTCCCCTGCTGCACAGGGTTTCACTCTCTCTGCCTGCCTTAATGAGGATTGTAAATCCTTGCAAAACCAGCACCTCAGCCTACCAAACTGAGACACTGTGACATTTGCTGTGATGGGGTCTCTCATTTTGCTTGCAGTTGAGGGCACCTGCAAAATGATAAAACGGAAATGCAAGAATCCTTCAATTACCTGGTTCTGAAAACACCTAAACCAAGAACTTCATGTCACATCACACACAGTAGCTTCTTGTCTAACAGATGATCTTCATATACTAAAAAAATAAAGCATCAGAGTATTTAAGCAGTATCCTCACTGAAAAAACAGACTTTCCAGGGTGAAGCCAGTACTCTGACATCTGATGAAGCCACCCTACAGTCTGGCTGAAGGCAGAGCACTTTCTGCAGCTTCACAGCCAGCACGGTCACTGGTGGCATTAAATCCATACCTACCAAGTACTTACAGTGCTTTCAAAAGATGAGCCTACCAAATTATTTGAGACAGAACTTTATGCAGTGCAGTTGCCTTCGAGATAAGCATGAATTTCTGTTGCTACTTAGGTGTCTATAAACAAAATTATGAACCAAATTTCCTACTCCTTCCCAGATTATTCTACTTCTGGTGGACAAAGCTGACCCTGGCTTGATTCTTGGATGGAATCACATCTTCACTCTGGAGATAAAGCTGTGTATTTTAAATGTTGTTCACCCAAACACAGTTATTCAGTAAAATACTTGAGAAACAATGTATTTGAATAGCTCACAAAGGAAAATCCATTGTAAGAAAGACAACTGGAAACCATTTACAATTGCTTTGATCAAAAAATTTTCAAACCATTCAAGTTACTTTAAAATTGGGCATCTTCATGTTTTCAAGACTTTATTCAAGCATATAAATTGCCTTGAGCTTATTTAATGAATGTTTCTCATTAGAAGACCACAATTTAATACAATTAGTAAGAAATTATTAAAGTGGGGTTAATAAATATTTCCACTGACATTTTAAGCACATTATGATTAAAGCTTATGCATATTTTGTTGACAGTCGTTCAATTTCATTTTTTGACCATTCTGTATAAGCAAGGGTTTTCTTCTTTTCCTAAGTTACACCTGATCTCTCCACACCTATAATCTCTTACTGAATATACCACTTTAATCTTCAGCCAGCTTCTTCCTTGTCTATAGACAAACCATGCAGTAATCCAAATATGAAAGGAGTAATTGCATCAATTCAAAGGTGACACTAACATGACTGCAATAATGAAAACAAAAAATCTCATAAAAAGCTATTTCTTGTTTTATCCACCAGTTTTTCTAAAAGCTTCCCAAACAAATTCCTCCACATTGGTCTGAAACTGCCTGTATGCAACGTATGCAAGAAATCCATCTGACAAGGCTTTAAATGGCCTGCAAAACAGAGTAGTATCATTTGACAGACACACATAGACGCTGTACTTTTATCAGTTAGTGCAAGGCATTGTCCACTTCAGAAGCAGCTTTTTAACCAGGAAGTAAATTCACCTGTATTACTGACATCAGCAGCGATGATTAAAAATCAATGACTTTTCCTTTCCTTTATGTTTGTTTTTTCTGTCTACAGAGCAGAAGACAATTACATAATTTTCACTTTTATACATACTCAGTTGCCCTAGCTGTCAGGCATAAGCTCTACACAGGAAAAAGCATTCTGCCTAGAATCTTCACTTCCATGCCTTTAAGTCTCAGTTGTACTTACCCATGGGTTTACTGCAATTGCAGAAAAACATTGGGTTTTGGGTTTGGGTGGGGTTTTTTGTTTCTTGTGACAAGGGTTAAATGCACTACAGTAAGATGTAATAGAGTGGAAGGACTATGTCAGTCTTTCATAGTCATCACACCTGGCCACACCAAACAGATGCACCTCCACATCGAGTCACATAAGGTGGACAGTGCTCTGCTGCTGGGGTCAGTAACATTACCTACATACTTCGCTCCTACACAGTGCTGAAAACCCTCCAGTTGTGAAGAAGATACACAGCCCACCAACATGCAGATGCCAGGACTGTGGCAGAAGCACATTTTGGGATAAAGGAGCAAAGCTCCTTGTAAACCTCTACTTGCAGGTATACACCGCATTGAATTAAATTACAGTGCCAGTCTACATCAAACTTAAATTTTGATTTTCAAGTAAAAATAGTCACTTAAAATATAAAAGATTTCCATTTTGCTAACCATACCAATGGTGTAACACCATTCTCGGAAAGGGGACTCTCCATAATCCCACCGCTGCAGCAAGGGGAAGAGGTGTAACAGCAGGCTGGCATATGCAACATCAGCCCTCACCCCCAGCGGTGAGCATTGCTCTCCCAGCACTTTACCTGATGGTGTGCTGGTTGCTGTCGTGGCTGTACTCGTCGAATGCAGAGGGCTGCTGCTGCCTTCCAACAGGGGACAAGAGCTGCCACCGCTGTTCTTCTTAACGAACACCTCAGGGACACTGGGCAGGGGCCGCGGGCAGCTGATTCCCAGTTCCTCTTCCTGAGCTTGCTGCCTTCTCAGTGCAACCTAGGAACAAGCAGACACTTGTAGGGCATGCTCTCTGGCTTTAGCACAGTTTATAATAGCAACAACAAGACTCAAACTCAAGGCTGGTTTTATCTCCTGGTATTCTCTACAATGCCGACATCACCATCCAGCCAGTGGGTAGCGGAGCATATAAATGAGGTTATAAAGCTATTTAAAACCAACCCTTTTTTGTGTCCAAACATATACGAACAAACCTTTGAAATGCTGGTACCATACACATCTTCGTCCAACAAGGCCAAATTAAGATGCATGAAAGATGACTGCACTCACCAGACACAGCTGCTCTTGGTCAAAGCATACTGTGAAAAGTGTAGTCACTACCTTTCTCTCCGCCAATACATAACTGCTGGGGATAAGAAATTCAGCTGCTTGCAAGGCTCTGCTGTGCCTCTTCATCAATATAAAGCAGCTCTTCATAAGGGCTTATACCTGCAATCTTGCTGCTCTATCTTTGCTGGGCTCCCTCGCTGGCTTTGCTGGAAATCTAGCCCTTCAAGGGAATTTCTATGCACAGTACACTGTACACAAGACATCCACCATGGAAGAAGCACAGCAAAAGTGGTGAACCATCCTGTGAGCATCTCAGCCAGTGCCATAAACACTGTAGGCAGCCGGCCAGGCCTGCAGAAGCAGGAGCTCCCGCTGTTCTTTCCCAACAGATGATGTTCCAAAACCTTGCTGACACTGGCCAAGCTCACAGGCACTATGCAGTCTGAACATGGGTGCAAAAAACCCCACATTCCTCACTCACTGAAGATACAGAGGACCTCTTCTACCTAATCTGAACTGGCAGATAAATTTTGCACAGCTGTCCCCCCATGCCAAGCTGTGTTACATGTCCAGGTGGTACATATGACACTGGGGGCAGCTACCTAACCTGCAATTTGCCAGATGACTGATTTGCATCTGTACTTGAACCTTGAAAATCTATCATAGATTACAGACTAGGATTGTGGGATTTTCTTGCTGAAAATTCTCCTGGGTAACCTGAACTGGACTTCCCTCCATTTCCATGTTCAACAGTAACATTTTTCTAATACAGATGCGTAATACCGTTAAATAATGACAGCTCTTCCACCAGAGACATCC
Source organism: Falco rusticolus (assembly GCF_015220075.1). NCBI lineage: Eukaryota > Metazoa > Chordata > Aves > Falconiformes > Falconidae > Falco > Falco rusticolus. The sequence goes on from NC_051210.1 coordinate 55,890,987, forward strand.
TAAAGAGGAGGTGTAGACTCGCAAACACCACGGGTAACTTTGACTTCACAAGCCAATAACCTTGAACTGTAAAATTCCAGCAGCGCCAAGGGGCTCACTGCAGAAATACATCAAAACGGGGAAAGTCAGACTTTCAATGTGTAACTCCTACACAGATAAGGTTTAGTTAGGGAGGCTTACAAAGCCACTTTCAGAAACTAGCCTGGGAAGAGAAAATACCCAGGAAGGCCACCACCAGAAACCACTAGCAGGAGGCATTCACCACCTGACAGAAGCTGCTGGGCAGCAGGGAAACTGTCTGTGCAGAAGGGGACATCTGCGTGGGCAGCATCCCATTTTGTGCTCCCTCCCCCGAGGCAGGCAGCAAAGGGATTTGTGTTCATTATTCCGTGGTTCTCCCCGGGCAGAGAAACTGCATGAAGTTGGGCATAGTAGTTTCTGTACTGCCACACCACCGACAAGGAAGAATTATTTCAACGAACAAAAGCTCCCATGGGTTCAGAGGACTTCTAGTATACCTGCACTGGATGATTAAATAAAAAAAGTGGAGAAGGATTTAATCCAGGGCTGCAAAGTTTTTTTTAAAATCTGTCAGTAGGACACTCATTTTACGTGGGATCTGAGCGCGCACTAGTTGCAAACTGGGTCGGTGGGTCCTGACGCCTTTCGATTAAATTGGCCGCAGGCGACCATTTGCACCAGAGAGAAGGTGCAAGCCCTCCCGCAGAGCTCAAGCAGCTAGTAGCCATTACGCTCTCAGGACTCCTCTTTGAAGTTTTCAAGATAAGGATCGCAAGGACTAATACAGCGGTCATTTACGTATCCAAAGAGTTGTGACTAAAGCGGGACTACCTAACGGAAAAAGTTAACTTCTACACAAAACTGGGTGCACTTTGGTTCCTTTGCGAATACTACTGAGTCCTTGTTTAGATTCAAGACGAGCCAGCCACTCAGCTATTTACAGAGCCACTCTATGCAAAATCAGGAAGAATGCCTGGTTTTTATTAAATTTAATTAAAAATTAAATAATTAGAAATGCACGCAACCAAAGGTGCACAGCATCAGGGAAAGCAGCTACACCGTCTGAAATCACCAACGCAAAATATTCTCGCTAACCGATTAGTTGGCTAGCTTATGCATTACCTAGTTAAAAACAAGTTGAAAACCGGCAACCTGACGTTAACTGGAAGTCCTTCCCTCTGCAGGTTTTAAAGCAGAACCCCGCAGGTCAGGGCTGCCAACACGTTTCGGCGCTGCCCGTCCTGCGAAGGGACGCACGCCGCCACGCCCGCAGGGAGCCGCCACACGCTCACCGCCAGCCTACCGCGACTGGAACCCTAAGCGCCCTCAGGGCATCTCCTGTTTTTATGCATAAGACAGAAAATAGTAACGCACGAGAAAGATAGCGAAAAGCCTCGTTAATTCGGGAAGGCAGCGGTGCGCCCCCCGCCCCCAGCGCGCCCCCCGCCCCACGGCACAGCGCCCGCCGGGCGGCGAGCAACGGCCCCACCGACGGCGGCGGCCCGGGCAGACAGCCCAGCCCGCTCCGGGCAGACAGCCCACCCCGCTCCGGGCAGACCCTGCCGAGGCGGCGGCGGCCAGCGGGCGGCCGCCCCGCGGGGCTCACCTGTGCTGCCATCACCCGCTGCCGCTCAGCGATCAGGCTGCACTTCTTGCACTGGCAGTCCCGCCACATGCAGAATCGCTTGTGCCCCTTCAGCGGCGAGGAGTAGCCGTGGTTGCGGCAGCGGGCACACTTGGGCAGACGCGGCGGCTTCTTCCCCGCCGTGGCGGCGACCCTGTCCGCCGGGGAGGCCGACGTGAGGGCCGCCTCCTTGCCGAAGCCGCCCGCCTTGTCCCTCGGCCCCGCGGCGTCCGGGGACTTGCTGAGGGCCGGGGAGTCACTGGGCATCGCGGAGACCTGGGGGCAGCCAGGCGAGGGGTCGGCGCGGCTCTGCCCTGGCCCGGCCCTGCCCGCCACCCTGCGCGTTTTGACGGGCGGCGGCAGCCCGACGTCGCCGCTGCCTCGCAACTCCCCCTGGCCGCGCGGTGCGGGCGCGGAGCCCTCTCTCCCCCGCGGGCAGGGGGGGGCGGCCACTCCTCCCTTCCCCCTCCTTCTTTCCACCCTGGCCGGCTCGCGGCGGCCGCCGGGCGGGCAGGGGCAGGGGCGGCTCCCGCCCCGAGCAGGTGGCCAGCCGTCGGGTGGGCGGCGGGCTGGTGGGTGCGGGGCCGCCGCGGCCCCAGTCCCCTGGCTCCGTGCTGGGGGGAACGACGAGGCTCGGCCCAGCCACGCTGCCCGCCGGAGCCGCACGACGAGGCGTCTGTCGGCCCTGGGGGGAGGCGGCGGCCCTGCGGCCCCCCTGCCCGCCCTCCCTGCCGGGGCACGGGCCGTGGCGCCGGGCCCGGCCTGGGGGAGTGAGCCCGGCCCCAGAGAGGCCGTTTGTGAGCCCCGTGTGCCCCTGGGTCGAGCAAGGCCGGGCTTGGTTGGCCGACCGACATGGCCTGGCCGGGGGAGAGGCGTGAGCCCAACTACGACACGGCACCGCGCAGCAAGGCTGCCCCTTGCCGAGGCCTCGGGCTCCCGGCCGGGCCGCGGCTCCCGGTTGCGGGCCGCCCAGCGCGCACATCCCTGGGTGGGTGCGGACACACCGGGACCAGACCCGCGTGGGCAGGGGATCCCAGCAGGCACGGAGCAGGGGGCACGGCGCGGTGAGCAGCACCCCTGGGCAGGCGCGGGTGGCTGGAGCGGCTGTACTCTGCAGAGCAGGACAGCAGGAGATGCTTTTTCTTCTCTGTTTTACATAGGCTCCCCTGCCGACTTGGCACTGTGTGATTTATAGACCCATGCAGCTCTACAGATATTATTTACAGTATTAATATTTCCTCTGTTACACCTTTAAATCTTTCTGGGCTCAACTTTAGATGACGCTATCTTCATGCTGAAATGAAACTATTAAATTACATCTCAATCTAAGATGAATGACAACTGTCAAATGAGTGACTCAACAGAGATGAAGCAGAAAGCGCCTGAGATTATGTGAGGCTGATTTATAAAGATTGCATAAAGAATTCTATAACCCCAGCTTCATGACTCAGCATATCAGATGGTAATAAGTTACAGTAGGTAGAAATTTATTTCTGCTAGAAGAAGCCAAGGAAAGCTTCTCCCTCTTTGAGATCAGCTATCTCCCAGCTAATTCTGCTCACAGACCGAGCCTCCCTGCTGGAAAACGATCAGTGCCTATCCCAGCCTGAAACCCCCAGATCCTTGCTGCTTGCTGCTTTGCGTTAGCCTTCCAGCAATTACATTTAAAGAACTTTTTCCTTCATGGTACAACATTAGAGACATTTATGGCACTTTCCATCGTCTGCAGAGTCCACATTAAAACACTCCTGTTAAGCCCCAGTCTCAAGTAGTCAGATGGTTCTCAAGTGAGCCACCAGCAGAAGCTGGGTGGTCTTCCTGCGGGGGTGCATCAATCATTCAGCTTGCAGAAACTGAAACTTTCCCCTTGCATCACTTTGCTGGGACTGACATTTCTGATGTCAGCAACTGCATATTTTCCTGCAAAATAGGAAAAGATGAATACAGTGTTTTAGCAGAACAAAACTGTGGTTTGCCTATACACCTAAAGTATATACTAATACCTAATGGTGTTAATATCATTAATATTTAAGGAGGTAACAATGAAGACAGGCATGCTTAGCTTCCTATACTGAAACATGAAATTCTTCCCTGAATGAAACTGGTTGAGATCTTCTCAAGTCATGGGGCCATTGATCGAGCTCTGAAATTGCTCTCTAGGAGTGAGTCTTGAAAGTGAACAGTGTGTGGCTGAACACGTACCCAGGGATGTTTTCAGGTGCTTGTGTGCAAATTATCTTGAAATCAATTGAAAATGCAAATTAAAAGGAGATGAAAGGGGCTAAATCAAAAGAACATGAAATGCAAAATAAAATAAAAGTCAACAAACTGAGGTATTGAAAAGGTAGGAGAAAAAACAGCACATCAGAAATGGCAGGAGGAGGAGAAAAACTGGAAGGAGTGAAAAAAGAGAAAAGAAGCACAGTGCATAAAGCAAGCAAAGACAGACAAAGGAGAAATAATAGCAGTCACCAGCTGCTTATATATGACTTTTCACTAGGAACTAAGTAGGACAGCCAGGCTCAGAGATTAATCACAAGATGCAGAAAATGCAACAGTTCAAAGAACATTAATTCAGCTGTCTTTCACATAGCTAGTATTTTCTACTTCTGCTTTTCAGGCTAACTGCATGGATCTCTATTATCCATAATGTTACAAAATCTATTGGTGAGGAACAAAATATTAACGTTGTTAGTACTTACCTAGTATTTTGTGCTCTGGATGAATACCACCAAAATACCTAGATGACTGATGAATACAGCAAGTACATGATCGATCGTTTAACAAGAATTGCTTTGGTTTTGCTGGCTCAAGTTGCACTTTGAGTATGGTTTTAGTGGGTAATTTTTGTCTCAAAATTTTTTAATGGGTATTTGATGAGGATGACAACACATTACTGGATTTGACATCCACTGGAGTCATGAAGGAATAGGAGATGGTTATAAACTGCCAGCAGTTCTAACATGAATCAGGGTAATCTCACTGTCTTCCGGATAGTCTGCAGGAAATTGTAGTCATTCATTTAGTGTTAAGTCTGGGCATCTGATATGAATCCAGTGATGATGTCAGTGACTAAGCATTACTGCAGTTTGCTGGCACCTTTGGAAATAACTGTAATTAATATTTCTGGTGGAAAAAAAATATAAAAGAAATCAAATTACATTTTTGCTTTTTGTCTAGTTATCCTTTAGCTTTTTTTTGTTCAAGTCTTTAAAATACAAAATGTCATCTGTTAGTGATGACCTGTTCTTTGCTCATGCATACCTTTGGCTGCTCCCTTGAACCTTGCAAAAGCGTTTTATTTGCTAACAAGATCATAATTTTGAGGGACAGATGTGAACAAGCCGTGTCCCCACCACCACATTTGGCATGACAGAGCACCTCGGTAGAGAGGTCTCAAATGAAAGAGAACTCAATTCTGACACCATTGCCTGGAAAACAAAGACCTTTAGTATCACAGAAGTCAGTGGGAGTTGACTGCATTTAGTAAGGCCGGTTTAGAGATTTGCTAGGTTTGTTTCTGTTTAGTATTTTTTTGCTGCCAATGGGTCAAGACAGAGGGCTTTTGCCCTCTCTGTTCACAGAATTTTTTGACTCTCCCAGATCATTTTAAAGACCATATCACCAGGGCTGGTTGTGGATCGCAGCAGAGCAAGGAATTGTGAGGGATAGAAGATGAAGCAATCACACTGCTGATATCATTGCTTGGAAACATCACCGTGTCCATGATCGCTCTGGACATTTAGAACAAAATATCAAAGACAGCCAGAGTGGGTCAAGCAAGGGAGGGAAACGGAGCTGGCACATTCCCCTGAGGCACTGACTGGGGCTGGGGAACTCCCCAGTGCTGGAATTCAGTGCATGCCTGCAGCTTTGGGTGTCTCGGCTGCCCTGCAGCCATCAAGTGAGCAGAATACACAGGTGTACAGCCACCCTCATGTCCAGTCCTGGGGGTGTGTTAGTCCACACATGTCATTTACTCACATGAGTCATCCAGCTTAACATCTGCTGGCCTACTTGGGTGAGTAGACTCCTGTGCAAAAGTACTTGCTGGACTGGCAGACATGATCGTGGCAACTAAATCGATTGAAAAGATACTTCAGGGAAAATCCAGTAGGTGGCATAAATAAGCCATGCATTTTTTGCAGTTTCACTTGCATATTTGCACAGTTCTCTGTCATTCCTTCCTTCCTTATTTTAAATAGGAATTAAATTCTTTATTTTAAATCCTCCTTTAACTTACAGGAAAGCTGAAGTTTTGTCCCCTGGCTCTTAAGCCACCACCCTACAGGCAGGGTATTTTACTCCTGGCAGAGAATTTTCTTGATGCTGGCAGCATGTAGCTTTTTCGTTTGGTGGCCTTTGTTTGTGTTTGTTTGTGGGTTTTTATTTGGGGTTTGTGTTTGGTTTCTGGTTTGTTTGTTTGGTGGGTTTTTTTTGTTTTTTTGTTTGGTTGGTTGTTGGTTTGGCTTTTTTTTTTGTCTCTTTCATTATTTGTGCTTTTACACTTTCTGTTTTCAGGTTACACCTCTAGAACTACCAGCACCACAAAAAAGGTAAGGTTTACTTCTTAGGACAGGCACATCTGAATCCAAACCTTGCCTTGTAATGCCCAGTATTTACAAGAGTTTAAAATCAGCCCTGGAGTTGCCATCTCAGACACTTCTCTGTGATACTATAATAGTGTTGGCACCAGCAGCATTACTGAAGGTCTGTGAAATCTGATAAGCCACTGATGGCTTTTGCTGAAAGTCCATTCAATGAAGCTGAATCTTTCATGCAGACATAAGATTTCAAATGCTTCATTCATCCTTGCTCCAAAAAATGTTTCTAGGGCACGTGGCCTTTAGGTGTAGAGAGCCCCAATGTGCTACTTCGTCCTCTTCTCCTCAAACTCCTTTTTCTTTTGCTGTCTTTGTCTCAGGTGCTTATGTTTGCTGAGTGAAGAACTGAATCAGTTTTTAGTGCTACCACCAGTTGGCTATTTGCTGCTTTTTCTCAGTGAGAGTTAGGAGAGTCCCTGGGGAAAGGGTCCACAGCCTTTCACCAGTGAGCTAAGGGATGTCTTAGTTAGCAAAATACACGAGTCAGAATCTTAAAGTCAGAGCTTAATGGCCCAAATGCCTGAGTTAAGGTAAAAATTATGTATGTAAAAATCAAGAAGAGCATGCTTGTAACAATGGGTGGCTCTTCCCCTTCATAGCTGTGAATGTGGGCCAATGGCATTGGCCCACAGGGCTCAATAAAACCACAATTCATTGGAAACAAAATTCATTTTGTTACATCGTGCCAAGTACATTACAAAACCAAAGCAGTTTTCAAGTACAGTGAAGCAAATAGAATGTAGATACTTAAAAAATGCATGTTTGTTGTGACTGCTGTGACTAATTTTATCTAGTAACAGGCACAAAGAAAAAAAAATACCATTTTTTCAGTAACACCTACATTCTCTATTTCTTCGTTTGTTCATTCAAGTCAGAATAATTTCATTGCAGATTTGAAGACTGAAGAGAGCATTCTGTCAGTTCCTTGGATAGTCATTGACATGGATAGCTATTTGGAAGCATTATTAGGTCAGGCTTACAAAATAGAAGTAAAAAAGTGAGTACAGGGAAACCCACCAGGTTGCTTCTTCCAGTCTTCATTGTTCATTTTAGGCACACTTAAAAATTAATTGGATCCAGTGACTTAGAACATTGAAGACTCTTGCATGACTCATTAAGCTGACATTTCTAACATTTGTAATTCACACTGTAAGAATGATAGAATCACATAAGCCATCTATATGTTTGAGCTCCTTCATCAGGGTAGGTCTACTGAAGAGAATGCCCTTAGTTTTGAATATCATCATCAATTCAGCTCTAAGACATCTGTAATGGAGCTGAGTTTGATAGACTATCAGAGTGCGAAAACTCAAGCTCCAACCTCTTCGCAACACAATTAAATGCTAGTTTTTTTATTTATGGTCTTTAATCTTTTAATGGATACTGTTAAATTTCCACTTCATTGAACAAGCCAATTGGTATTTAATGGAACAAATAGATCATTTCAAATTATAAAGCATTTGCTTTATTACCTACACTTCCTTTTAAATAGTGAAAGTTTTTATTATTTTGCATTCTTGATCTTAAAACTGCTGGAGCTCCATGATTGTAGGGGATGGTTTCAACTAAGGTGACAGAAGGTGCAGTTTTTGCTGCAGTGATTTATTTGCTGTCCAATTTATTTAATTATTTGTTCATTATTATTTGTTGCTCCTAATTCTGATGCTTGATAGAAGCTAAAGTATTTTTCACAACAGCTCCTTCTGAATTTGTTTTCTTCTTTAAGCCTAAGTAAAGAGAAAGTGTCTTTTTTCACATAATACTCTGCTCTCGGGAGCACACAATTCTGTGGGATTTCCCATTAAAATCAGTCAGTGTGCCTAAGAGCAAAAGGTTGTGCTGCTTTCTTCCCCCTTCTCATGTGAAGTCTTTCAAATCCACTGAGGAGGTGCAGGGTAAAGGGGGTGAGAGTGTCAGAATTGCCTCCAGCCGCAGCTGAGCTCTTCCAAATATTTTAATCAAAGTCAAATGACTGTTACTTAATCAGCCATGCTGTGAAACGACTTGATGTGAGCTGCTGACCTTTCACATCTCTGAGGCTGAGAAAGAGGATTTCTTCTTCCCTGTCAGCCTGACTTTCCTCCACGGCCTCTCTGGTGTTGCCTCAGTGCCCCGGAGCTCCCGGAGCAATCGGGGAATGCAGAGGTAGTCCCCAAATGCTCCAGTGTGGCGGGTCTCCCCACTCTTCAAGGGCTCACAGGCTCATCCCTCCTCCATGCCAGGAATCCAGTTCAGAGGAAGAACCTGGGAGATCTGAGTCCCAGGAGACTGACATCTCTCAGGTAAGGCTTTGCTTAGTGCTATCAAGATACGGATAATCAGAGCACTTAATTAGCTGGCTTCCTGAGGTAACAGTTTTCTTCTATGGCTTGCATGTTGGTGCTGTGGTTTAACCCCAGCCAGTAACTAAGTGCAATGCAGACACTCACTCACTCCCCTGCCACTGCCAGGGGGATGGAGAGGAGAATCTGTAAGGAATGTAAACCTTGGGGGGTTGAGATAAAGAACAATTTAATAATTGACATAAAATGAAACCAATAATTATTATAGCAGTTATAATGAAGAGAAAGGGAGAGGAACAACATCCAAAGGGAAGGGAGGAAAGAAAACAAGTGTTGCACAGTGCAGTTGCTCGCCACCCGCTGACCGATGCCCAGCTGGTCCCTGAGCAGTGACCCAGTGATCGGCAGGCCCTGGCCAACTCACTCTGTTTATATGCTGCTGAGCATGACATAGCGTGGTATGGAATGTCCCTTTGGGTCACCTGCCCTGGCTGTGCCCCCTCACAGTTTCTTGCGCCCCTCCAGCTTTCTTGCTGGCAGGGCCTGAGAAACTGAAAAGTCCTTGATTTAGTATAAACATCATCCAGCAACAACTAAAAAACATCAGTGTGCTGTCAACATTGTTCTCACATCATAGCCAAAACACAGTACTGTACCAGCTGCTGAGAAGAAAATTAACTCTATTCCAGCTGAAACCAGGACAGTAGGTCAGCAGTGTTGGGGTTGATGATCTCTGTACATCTTATATGCAAATTGGATAATTAGGAGTAATTGAGTTTCTCTAATTCTACTGGCTAGAAGGTGCTAAGGAAGATGACACATTGTTACAAACGATTTCAACTGTCAGGCTAGTAATTTTAATTAGGCTGACTTTGTCTAGACATGGAAATGCCTTGTCAGGAGATGGGAACATTGTATGGAAACTAATTAGTCAGCCATCTTAATTTTCTGTCAACCCTATGCAGTGTCTCTTGCAGATCCCAGAATAGAAGTGTTCTGAGCCCAGCCCAGCTTAGCCATCCCAACTAAGTTTATGCGTATTCTGGCAAATATTGCCAGAGTAAAATCTTTTTTAATGCCATCAGAGTTTGAAACTGTAACTGATAACACACAGTACAGTTGAGAGCAAGTGGCCTTGCTGCATGGCTGTTTAAGTGATAATTTTCTTATATCGGTTTTTAAGGAACTAAGGAATGGAGATTGCCTTTTCACTACTGGAAGGCAGCTTCTGTATATTCACAATAATGAAACCTTTTAAGATTGTTGCTTAGGCACCTGGAGGTAAAAAGGGCACACCTCTAAAATTGCCGGAGTATTAACACAACAGCCCATAATGCCTCTTGGCAGGACTCACTGTGTTCTATTGCCTGAATGATGCATATATTAAATACCTGCCTGGATGCTCACTTTATTCAATAGCCCATCAGCCTGGTCATGTTCTGGTCCACTGGATGGAGAACACATGCCTTTAACCAACTTCCAGTAGCTATTTATTCTTCTATGCTCCAGTGATAGCTCGCCTATCATCTTTTCAAAGCAAACATTAAGAAGAAAATGAAAATTACACACAAACACACACATTAAAAAAACCCACCAACTCCTCACCTGGTCACGTCATGACATCCCTTTTGTTAAAATAGGAGCTGTTATGGAGTCTGCCTATGTTGTTACAAGGAATATCTTGCACTTACCTTTTTGTCCTGTTCAGAGAAGGTCTCTAAAATAATTGCTATCATCACTGTTAAATTCTAAGGGGGACCACTTGACCACTCATGAAGGACGGTCAAAATAACGGATGTCCCAGACCAAGTCATACAAGATCCCATTGATAGTTTGTAAGTGAACCAGCGAAGGTGATGGTGGTAGAGGGAGACAGTTCCAGCACTGGAGTTCAGGAGTGCCCTGGCCTCGAAATGCTGGTTAATACAATCCTCCTTCTGGCAGGGGACAGGAGGGAGTGACTTTCACACATCCAGTTGCATTTTGATGTAATCAAAGTAGTGGGAAAGACAACCTCATTGTGATGAGGGACTCACTAGTTTGCAAATGGCAATGCTGAAGAGAAATATAGCAGGCAGGGACAGAAGAGTTGCACATTTTCCTTGGAACTCTGGACTCATGCTTTCCCCAAAGCTTTATTTAAAGCCAAGGCTAAATTTCCACATGCAGCCTCCTCTCCATTTTTGTTCCACTAGCATCTCAAGAAGACACATGGCAGTTCAGGAAGGCAGCTTATATATTCTTGTGCTGTGTTTTTGTTTAACGTTGAGATTGACACGCTCAGCTCTGCTCAGCTGCAGAAAAGGATCAGGTTTGCTGCCTGTGGAAGGCAATCAGCTAATTTAGGTACTTTCTGGCAGTCTCTGTCACATTTCAGGTGAAAGTCTCCTAGATAGCTAGTTCCTCTGCTCATGTATTTCTGTGTTGGAGAAGCGTGTCCAGCCCAACTCCTTTTCACACCCCTCAGTAAAAATGCATGCCAGCAGCAGGGCACAGGAGTCCCTGGGCATGCCCATGGTAGGTAGGACAGCCTGTTTTCCATGTTTGTACCTGCCTTTGAAGAACCTTTTCTTGCAGGCTTGAAGAGAATAACACACAAACCTTTTTTGCAGTTGGGAGAGAGTTTCAGCCTTGATCCTCAGCTGCTGTAAGTTAGGGGAAAGTGTCCGTTTTGATCTGGCTGCTGGTCAGGGGTGGGGTGGGTGATGTGTTTGTGTGTTGGAACAGGCATGGAAACATGGAAACAGATGGAAAAGGCACACCTGGACACCAGAAACATGTCACCTGCACCAGGTTGCACAGCAGGTGATTTTGTTAGCATCCTCAAGAAAATCATTCTGTAATTTAAGGGAAACTTTAATTCCTGTGGCAGAAGTAGATCTCAGAGACTGGGTAGTCAACTTAGTACCCCTTGCTATTGGGTAGGCCAGTTCCTCACGAGCCAAAAAATGTCACTGCTAGAGATCTCCTGGAAGGTCATGTCAGGCTGCTGAACTTCTTCCATGCTGACTTGGTATCAAGATCTGTACAGGTTTTGTGGTTTAGCACAGGGTTACGCGGTGAGGTTCCTTTATCTATGGAGCTTACGTTTCTGTTAGCATTCGCTTTGCAACACTCATCACTTCTTTTAAATGCAATGCTAGAGTACAGGCCACAACATTTGTCCATCTCCTGACCCCAGATGTCAGGAGAATTCTGCTGGGCCTCCTTGTAAGCACAAGGCTTGGGTAGAAAGCAGTGGGATAAGAATTCAATGTTAAGTTAGATAGAGAAAATATTTATCTGAAACCCAAGACTTGCACATGTTGGCTCATAAATGCAGGCCCTGACATGGCAGCAGTTGGAGGAATGTCCACAGGACATAAGTTAATGATCCAGCTGACTTTCAAATATATAGCAACATAACATTTCAGAGTTCAGTACTGCTAGGTTCTGGTTTCCCTCACTTACACTGCATCTTTCCAGATAAATGTTTTATATTTTAAGTTATGTATTGTGGCCTAAGACTTTCTGGAGCCCCAGTCCTGTAAGTTAAGCTTAAGACAGCAAACATGAAACTACAGAAGGAATAAACAGAATAAGTGGGGCCAAACTTTGGTCTCTGGCCCACACTTGGGCTTTGAGGCATTCAAAGGCTGTAATTCTAGAAAGCCTAGAAGCGCATTTAAAGCCACCTTACCAAATACGCTGCTACAAATTGATTTGGCAAAGCATGCCTGACTATTTTTTGGATAATGATTTGCAGTTACCTTTGTGAATTATATTTTTAAAAGCATTAGTGAGTGAGTAGAACATAAAACACTTCTATCATTCATGGGTAAGAGAAAGGGAAGGACAGAAAAATAATTGAGTTGGACTTCTAATGGCTGCACTTAGTGATCCTAAGGGTCTTTTGCAACCTAATGATTCTCTGAAAGGGGGTTATTGAAAGTGGAAGAAGACATGAATGAAACAATACCAGAACACTAAAAAACCCGACAACCCAAAGCCAACAAAACCCAGTGGCTGCCTGCCCTGTCAGAGGCCGGTTGTTGCCGCTGCAGCTGGCAGCAGCGCGGGGTTTGTCCCGCCTGCAGAGGGCTCCCTCTCCGCGGCAGCCGCCGGGCGGCGGCGGGGGCGGCGTTCCGCGGGGGCGCAGCTGGGCTGGCCGGCGGGGCTCGGTGGGAAGGCGCGGGGTGGTTTTGTCCGTGCGGCTTAAAGGAGGAATTTGCAGTCTTACCTGTAGCATGTTTTCAGAAACTTACACTCATACTTACCCATTTTGATATATCTACGCATGTTTCCTTTGTCTCCAATTCTTGAATGAATTCTGACCAAACACGAGTTGTATGAAGGCCAGAATGGGCAATTATCTTATGACAGAACAGATAAAGATGGTGACAAACTCATATTCATTTAAAAACTCACCCAGGCTTCCCAAGAACTAAAACCCATTCTTTGCAGAACTAACCTGCAGAACTTTCTCGCCTCCAGCTGTACCTTTTTGCTTTACTGCCCCTCTGCAAATCATTTGTGTGGATTACTATTTCAGCAGTCACATACTGTGGGATGTTTTAAATTCCTTATTTACAGATTTGTATCCTTTTAAACTTCTTGTTTTCAACTTCCAGCTTGTTAACAGCGGTTGTTTGTTGGGTTAATAGTGACAGCCTTTGGAGCTGTCTGCCTGGGGACACACTGACTGTAAACAGTGTCAAGCTGCATTACATCTTGCTCTACTTCTACTCCATCTGAAGTGGACAAAAAAATGCAGGACCATTTTTTGCTCTCATCATACTGCCAATTCTGGTCCATTTTTCCTCTCATTGCGCTGCCAGCTTTTGTTTAATTAACTCTCTGGCAAGTTGTCTTTCAGCATTACAGATTTCTAACTTTCTGTCACTCCCACATGTATACTATTTGTGATCAGTTTTTTCAGTCTGATTTTCCTAAACCAAATCTCATTTTATTATCATAGTGTTTCTAATCTCTCTCAATCTCTTTGTGCAGTGGTTCAGCTCAGAATTCTCCCAAATCAGCACCCACTGCAGAAGGCATCAACATGCATCTTGTTCCTCCTGCTAGGCTGGTGATGCAGATTAAACTACCACAATAAAGGACCTTTGAGCAGATATATGTGGTTGGGCTGGAAAATTCTCATGATAAATTTGCAAGAATGAGTGCACAGTGGAGGGGAAGCCATTCCTGGGCCAGCCACCTGCCTGCTCACATCTCCCTGCTCATACCTCCCCAATACCAAGGGGTTGTTAACTGGCTGGCTCTAAGTCTCACTCACCCATGGGGCTGGAGAAAAGTTGCTCTTCTGGCCCCAGAAAATACCCAAGAGCAGTGCAGGGGCACCACAGAATGACTGCCAGAGATAACAGGTGGCTTTTTACACTTTTAAGAAAGGTGTGATACCATGGCCAAGAAGCAGAGAAGCATCTTCTGCCTCTTTGCCATGGCATGCAAATAAAATGGCATACCTTCATCTCAGTGAAGTTAATGTGGCTGAGTGGGGAAGGCCAGTATTAATGGGGGAGCATAACCTGCCCTTTCAGCTCTGTGGCTAGACAAAGCTTTTAAGGACAACACAGCAAGGGCTGTTTCTGCAACAGGCTAAAGCCATTAAGTGAAAAGATGAAGAAAAAAATTATCAGCATGCCTCCTAGAAATATCACTTTGCTACTTCCATTCAGATCAGCACTTACAGATCACACAAAAGCACGTGCAGTGCTTTGAAAAAATGTTACCCCTTATGTAATCTAAGTAATAATCCTGCAAATGGCTGTAGTGGTGTTCAGAGAATGTGGAGACTGACATCTGCTATTCATGGCTGAATGTATTTTATAATACTCTGCTGAAGAATATAATGATGTCCTTATTTACAGGTCTCTACTGCAGAGGTTCTTGAAGGGCAGTTTTGTCTAGCAAGAATTATTTTAAAGGCAATTTATCTTTGCTGGTGCTGGCTGTGTTGGCTCACCAAACAGAAAACCCAGAGACGTGGTTCCTAGTGAGAAGTGGCCAAGGGGGAAGACTACCACTCGACTAGTGTCACAGGGTGACGAAACAAAGCACAGGCAGGAAAAATGATAGAGGGGGGAAAAAACCATTCATCAAGCTTGTGGCCCATGCCCTCTGCCACTCCCTTTAAGGCCCCAGTTGAAGTGCTCACAATGGATACCAAGCGCCTGAAGGATCCTGTTTTCCCGCATGATCTTCTAATTCCTGAGATCTCTTCAGGGATCATGCATGGGGTGGGTGTGTGGAAACATGCTTATCTTTTTCTTTTAAAAGGAAAAGCTGAAGGGGCATATCAATAAGGAAACAGAACACAACAAGGGTTTTGAGGCACTGAATTTGTTAATCACCTATAATAGAACTGTCTGATACATTGACCAGTGTATGTTGTATTGGGTTTGCGTGGCGAGGCTTTAGTAGCAGTGGGGCTACAGGGGTGGCTTCTGTGAGAAGCTGCTAGAAGATCTCCCCGTGTCTGACAGAGACAGTGCCAGCCGTCTCCAAGATGGACCCACCACTGGTCAAGGCCAAACCCATCGGCAGCATTGGTAGTGCCTCTGGGATAATGTATTTAAGAGGGGAAAAATAGTTCCTGGGCAACAGCAACTGCAGCTGGAGAGAGGAGTGAGACTATGTGAGAGCAACAGCTCTGCAGACCCCAAGGTCAGTGAAGAAGGAGGGGGAGGAGGGGCTCTAGGCGCCAGAGCAGAGATTCCCCTGCGGCCCGTGGTGAAGCCCCTGGTGAGGCAGGCTGTGCCCTGCAGCCCATGGAGGTCCATGGTGGAGCAGATAGCAACCTGCAGCCCATGGATATCCAGGGTGGAATAGGTAACCACCTGCAGCCCATGGGAGACCCCATGCTGGAGCCCAAAGGAGAGTGTGATTCTATGGGAAGCCCATGCTGGAGCAGGCTCCTGGCAGGACCCCATGACCCCATGGAGAGAGAAGCCCACGCTGGATCAGGTTTGCTGGCAAGACTTGTGATCCCATGGGGGACCTGTGCTGGAGCAGTCTGTTCTTGCTGCAGCAGGGGAAGAGCGTGAGGAGCCTCCCCCTGAGGGGAAAGGAGCAGCAGAGACAGCGTGTGAGGGACTGACCACAGCCCTCATTCCCTGTCCCCCTGTGCCACTGGCAGAGAAGAGGCAGAGAATTTGGGAGTAAAGCTGAACCCTGGAAGAAGGTGTTTTAAGATTTAGTTTTTATTTCCTCATTATCCTACTCTGATTTTGATTGGTAATGAATTAAACTAATTTCCTCAACTCGGGTCTGTTTTGCTTGTGGTGGTAATTGGTGAGTGATTTCTCCCTGTCTTTGTCTCAACCCACAAGCCTTTTGTTTTATTTTCTCTCTATCCAGCTGAGCAGGGGAGTGACAGAGTGGCTTTGGTGGGCACCTGGCATCCAGCCATGGTCAGCCCACCATATGTATACAACTGTAAGGCAGTACCACTTCCAGCATGATTTACTCATATGTTTTGTTCCCATTGTCTAAATACCTGGCAGGAAAAAAGATGTGCTGTTTTATAAACAACTTTAATAAGTTGTTACAGTCATCTTTGCAAAAATAAAATTGTTATAGTATTTCCTGCATAGTATCTTACACAGAGGTTCCCAAATACTCTTGCAGGTAGCAGGGAATTGTGCAGCTTCTTCACAGCACTTTGCTGTCCAGTGGTACTTGTTGAGAAGAGATGAAGTACTGATACGCCGAATGATGTCTTACAATCAAACAGAAAGTGGAGCAAATGATGAAAAAAGACAGCAACCAGGTAGCTCAGCTCTAACTAGGCACTTCTGTTCACTGTATGCATGCACAGAGATACAGTGGCCAAAGTGATGTGAAACAGGCAGAATTTTTTATTTGACTTCCCTAGGTGTTATGTTAGGCTGGGAGTAGTGAAGGCTAATACTTTTAACAGCTCCCAACTGAAATGTGAGACAAACCTGAATCTGGGGACCCCTTTCCTCTAATCTCATTGTGGTAATTTCTGAGAGTGTTTAATGAAACAAACTCTTTGCATGTCTTCCAACATTGCTCCTTGACCTCCTACCTCTGTCCCTTGTCACACCTCAGGCTCTCAGAGGCAGGCCCAAGCAGCCGCATGTGAACTGAACATCTGAAAGCATCTTTTTTTTAGTGAAGAAATGCTAGGAGTTACGCTTTTTGTCAATGGACCTGGATGCAGGCACAAGGGCAGGAAGGGATGAAGTTTAGACCCTCATGCAGACAAAGACCCCACTGAAGAGGGCTGCTCACAGCTGCAGTAAGAGGGTGAGTGCTGTTTTGGCCAGCTCTGTTGCTGCCTTTCAAAGGCAGGAGGATGTCTGTAGCCTTTCGGCTGCTTCCATCCCAGCAAACAGAGCCAGTCCTGTGTGTCAGGGATGGATGCCAAGGCTTGCATTATTCACACCATGGCTGAACTGGACTCAAGAGCAGCCAGACTTCTCAGCCAAAAGTATGAGCCATGAGGAGAAACAGACATAAAAGCTATTTCTAGAATAACTTGAGTTCTTCCAGCTGTATCAAGAATATAAAACCTCTGAAAAAAACGTCTTGCCAAACTGCCTTCTTCAGTCATTGCATTTAGATCAATATTGTGTTGGCTGATCTCCACCATTTTAAAATTCTGTACCAGTAACCCTTGCGTTTTATTTCTTAGGGTGATTGTAAGTGGCAGCTTTGCTTAATTTATGGCAGTATGACTGGAAAAAGACAGTGACATGTTTTACAATCTTGAAAAACTGCCAGAGCTTTATATATTCACCAACAGTCGGAGTTCAAAGGTGGTGACAACATCATGCATGGATGTACTGAGGGTCAATCATCATTTGATCTGAACTGAAAAACAAGTACCAGGGAGAGTGTGTAGGGGGACCCAAGTTCAGAGCTAGTATGCATGGTAAACACCTTAATCCCAGCACCTGTGATAAATGCTATCTAGTATTAGCAGGTGGAATTAAACTTGGCTTGCAGAGGGCATCAGCGGATACAAATGTTTTTTGGGAACGTCTCAACTATTTCCTGGGGAGGGGCCTGACTTCCACAGTGTGAACTGTTTCAGGTGTCAACCTCTTGGAAACAAGAGGGCCATCTAACAGAAAAAAATGCTAAGGGAAGTAATTATTTGTTCTTCTTCTTCTTTTTTTTTTTTTTTTTCTTTTTAATTTTTAACTACTCAATCCACTAAGTCTCCTGATAGGATTTTAGGCCAGAAATGACATTCACTGACTTTGGTAAGATAGTCAGTTTATTCTGTACTTTTCACCTATATCCACCAACACATCCAAAGTTTTGGTTGCTTTTGACAGTCTTCCTGACATGGCATACCACAATGGCCTGCTTTACCAGACAGCTGAAACTGGGTGCACATTGCTTTAGAAGACATTTTAACCAAAAATAACAAGCTTTCAGGAAGAAACTGAACATCACACAGAAATGCAGAGTCCACAGCTTCATCTAACATTTTCTAAAGCTCTAGAAGGCCAGTTTTGGGTCAACCCTTTCACTTAGAAGAAATATGGCATCTAAATAAATCCAGGAACTCTGAGCTGCATAACCCGACTCTTGCACGTTGTTGGAATGGTCAGATTCCTCCCCAGACTTCTGCCACTCAAGGCCATTAGAAACCAATGCAATCACTTAGAAACTTTTAACCTCTAATGTGTTGGTTTTTGCTATACTAATTATCTACGGGGGGGGGGGGGGGGGGGGGGGGGAGAGGGGGAGGGAAGGAATATTTTTTTCTGCATTCCTCCTCCTGTGCTTTTTTCCAGGTTAAAAAAAATGTATTAAAACACATTTGGTGACTCTCCCTGTGTCATTAATCACCTAAACTGGACCAGTTTTTTTCAACTCTTGTATGATAGTTGCACACCCAGAACTCCTGTTGATTTGTAGAGGGACAGACAGGGACCTGTGCCAACCCAGAAAGTAAGAATCATGGCACTCTGCTCTGAAAAGCTAAATTCACAGGAGTTTCAAATTATTTCTTTTAGCCTCAGGCTACAGTATGTACAACTATACATGTGTGCAAATGAAGCACAGTAGCAAGGTAGTAGTGCAGCCACAAAGATCATTGTTTCAAAAACTATATTGGGGGCAAAGATCTATTGGACATGTTCTATTCAGGGATACTATTCAAGGTATCTCTTACAGCAATACAGTGGCTGTACTGAAGTACACGTTACCAGACGACTTAGCATACTCTTTGACAAAGCCAGACTTCGAAGCGTAATCTACAGGCTTCAAAACTGCTGTCATGGAATCATAGAATAACTCAACTTGGAAAGGACCCATAAGGATCAAGTCTGACTCCTTGCTCCTTGCAGAGTCCTTAAATCTGCAATCATGAGATACAAATCAGAGTTAAATGTATGATTATGAACTTCCTTAAGAAAGCACAATTAGACTGGTTTTGGTCAAACCAGTTCTAAGTAAAAATTATATTCTTGGTAGAACTGAAAGTAGCAACCTGTCTCTGGTCCAGATTCTGTCCTGGCAATTATTATGTCTCTCCACTAGGTAAGAATTTAAGCCATTAGATACAGGCAAGCATGTGTAAATAAGTGAACTAGATTTTCTGTAAAATTAGAACAAGTTTTGGAGAAAGATGAAAGCAGTCATCCTTTTTCTCCACTTCATCAGCTTGATTTGTTTAACTCTAGCACCCTGTGTGTTTTAAGCTTATAAAGGCAAGAACAGACTATTTTGACTTTGCTTTCCAGACAGTTATTCAACCTGTGGCAAGAGGTGGCACATCAACAGATCTGAAAATCAAAAAAAAGCCATGCTTGCCATGCCCAAGGCAGGCAGATCCAACTTGTGCTAATTCTGCTGAATGAGAAACCACCCTGCTCTTTGGTGAATGAGGAATTTATTGGGAAGCCTGTGCTGGTATCATGTACTGTGTGTGACCAAGTCTCAGGTCACTGGTTGGATGCACGTGGGGCACAGCTCAGCTCCCTGCCACACGAGGCAGCCTGCACTCACCATCTCTGACTGAGAGCCTCTGTGTGGCTGGCAAAGTGAGGAGCATTTTTTCAGTTCAATTTGTTACAGCTGCTGCTGCTGTTTGCTGTCAAGTCTGATGCCAGAGGGAAGACCTTATTCTCATAGTAACTTGGTGGGTTGGTGAAAAACCTCTTTAACTAGCAAGTAGGCCCCAGGTGAGAGAGCATCTCCACAGTATTAGATACTAAGTGAAAAGTGAGAGGTTGGCCAGAGGGGTGCAACAGTAAAAACTGACTGACAACAAGGTGTGTGTGGGCTTGTTTGGGACTGCTGTGTTAAGACATGTCCCCCCCAGCAGACAGACTTCACCTGCCCTTTGCCCGGGGAACGCTCCCAAGCACTGGGGTACGAGCCTGGCACTGGTATCACGAAGCACCTGGAGAGCTGGACCAAACCAGCTCTGGCAGAGCTCACAGAAACTTCATGCAGTCCAAGTGACCAAGTGTGATGAGGATGGCTTCAGTGGGTCCCTATTTCAAAGGGACTATGTAGGAAAAGCTGTTTGATGAGGACTATGGGAGGGAAGGAGGAAGGACACAGAATAGAAGTGTTACGTCTCTTGAAGGAATGCACTGAGGTGTGTTTCTCTGTCTTGTCACATAGGTCTGAACTGACAAGAATACAGAACTAGCTTAGGTCTTGGTCTAATGCCATCTAAAAAGCATCCCTTCACCAAGCTGCCAAACCCTCACAGCATCTGCAAGCCCAGCAGAGGCAGACCATATTGGGCAAAGCTTTCTACTCTGGTAGTCAGCAGCAAAAAGCTAGTTTGGGCACTGATGCCTTTCACATCACCAGCCCCCAAAGGCTGAGCTATCCAGTCCTCCCTGCCTCAACTTAACTATTTACCCTGTTTTGCTGCTGCAGTTGTAATTTGCAACATTTCTGGATGATGACAAATCACACGTAAAATGGGAGAGGAGTAAAACAGCATAATGAAATTTAATTCTGAAAATATGGCAAGAGTCTAAGGCACTTCAAACATTTCAATACACATGAGTAAAGTGAATGTGACAAGGTAATAGCATTCCATAAATACGCACCGAGAACTACACTCAGTTCCACTCAAGGGGAATATACAGATGGTACCTCTAATTTTACTCTCCAATAAACATGTATGGACCTTATAGACTGACAGAATTAATAAAAATATGGTAACAGGACATGTAATTCTTCATGTAGTTTTTAATTATTAAGGAATATAAAATGTTGAAAATACTGTGCGAGTTAATTTTATAGATACTAGTATCTTTCATATAAAAAGTTATACATTATCCCCAATTAGCAACAACTTATTTAGTGAACTTCAGACCTGACAAGAGGCTCGATCCCCAATACCAACCCACTGACCCACCAGCTCAAGATCCACGGAGGTGACTATATAAGCAACTGCAACTTCTGAATTTTAAAGTAATTAAAAACATCAAAATCATGTTGGAATGAAATTCATGAAAAGGTTACTGTGATGAAGTCTAGGCACAGTAAATACAAGTATGTTATAGAATGATGAAAAACAAGCCATCAGGACACCCCTGTATAAATAGCTTTAGAAGTTTTAGGCTGCACATAATGTAGGAAAGGATAATATACAGCAAAGAAAAACAGGATTTATGCCAGTGTACAGAAAGACGAGTAGGTGAGCAGAAGAAGAGTTCTGGCTAAGGTTCTCAGCTGAGCACTACTTGACTATATGCTTGCTTCAAGTTCAGCATTTTCTATCTTTAGCATTAGATCTCTGCTTTCACTTTGCTGGTGAGTTCAGGCACAAGACAATTACATTCAGTATCTGTCTCAGTAAAACAGTAACATTTAGCAGCTTAAAGATGGCATAAAAGTTTTTACAGATATTCATGCACTACTACTCAAACGTGGCTCTGTGGGTGGGACCAGGAGATGTTCTTCTGCTAAGCCTAGGAGTACCCTAGAAAAGAGGAAAGAACAATTAATCAAAGGGAAATTACTCCAGCCAGCCAAATGAGAACAAAGCACTCACAAGCACTCTGTTCAGTCCCTTGCCTTTAATTGCACAGATTATTTTTTTTTCCATTTTTATTTATAGGCAGAACAGTGCCAGCTATCATATGGCCTACCAACTGAAAGTGCATGTTGTTTACAGTGAAATGCTTAGCAGCAGTTTGTCAGGGGAGTGAGCTGGGGCCTGGAGAGCAGGTGGATGGTTGCCAGAACACCTAGGACAGCTGTAACAAACTGTGTTTTGGTGACCAGGTCAATAATTAGCATTACAATGATGCAACAGCACCTCTGCACCTGTGGTGTCAGCGAGACCCAGCCCCTGGGCAGCCTGCTGCCTCCCTGGGGCTGGGTAAGGGACGTCATTAGGACACCCCCTGCCCGGTACGGAAGAAGAAGCAGGCAACTCGGGAGGACTATAAGGATGTTGTGAGGTTGCACAGGGCAAAGATTAGAGAGGCAGAAGCCCAGCTACAACTCAGGCTGGCCACTGCCATAAAAGATAAAAAAACCTGGTTTTACAAATACAGCAGAAACAAAAGGAGGGCCAAAAATAGTTTGCATCCTTTATTGGATTCGGGAGGGAACATTATCACAAAGGATGGGGAAAAGCCTGAGGTACTTTATGCTTTCTTTACCTCAGCCTTTAACAGCAAGAGCAGTTGCCCTCAGGGCACTCAGCCCCCTGAGCTGGAAGACAGGGATGCGGAGGAGCAGAATGAGGTCCCCACAGCCCAGGAGGAAACAGTAACTGACCTGCTGCTCCACTTGGGCACACACAAGTCTATGGGGATGGATGGGACCCCCGCAAGGGTACTGAGGGAGCTGGTAGAGGAGCTCACCAAGCCACTCTCCATCGTTTATCAACAGTCCTGGAAAACTGGAGAGGTCCCAGAAGACTGGAGGTTAGCCAGTGTGACACCCATCTACAAGAAGGGCAGGATGGAGAACTGCAGGCCTGTCAGCCTGACCGTGCTGGGGAAGGGTATGGAGCGATCAACCTGAGTGCCATCACGGGCACGTGCAGGACAACTGGGCATCAGGCCCAGCCAGCATGGGTGTATGAAAGGCAGGTCCTGCTTGACAAACCTGATCTCCTGTGACAAATGACTTGCCTAGTGCATGAGGGAAAGGCTGTGGATGTTGTCTACCTGGACCTTAGTAAAGCCTCTGAGACCATCTCCCACAGCATTCTCCTGGAGAAACTGCTTATGGCTTGGACGGGTGCACTCTACACTGGGTTAAAAGCTGGATGGCAGAGCCCTGAGAGTGGTGGTGAATGGAGTCACATCCAGCTGGTGGCCAGTTACAAGTGGTGTTCCCCAGGGCTCAGCACCGGGGCCAGTCCTGTTTAATATCTTAAGATCTGGGCAAGGGGATTAACCAGTCAGTTTGCCGATGACACCAAGCTGGGCAGGAGCGTTGATCTGCGGGAGGGCAGGAGGCTCTGCAGAGGGATCTGGACAGGCTGGACCGATGGGCCGAGGCCAGCTGGATGAGGTTCAAGAAGGCTCCGTGCCGGGTCCTGCACCTGGGTCACACCAGCCCCACACAGCGCTACAGGCTGGGGCAGAGCGGCTGGAAAGGGCCTGGTGGGAAAGGGCCTGGGGGTGCTGGTCGGCAGCCGGCTGGGCATGAGCCAGCAGTGTGCCCAGGTGGCCAAGGAGGCCAGCAGCACCCTGGCTTGTGTCAGAAGCAGTGTGGCCAGCAGGGCAAGGGAAGGGACTGTCCCCCTGCACTGGGCACTGGTGAGGCTGCACCTCGAACCCTGTGTTCAGGTTTGGGCCCCTCATTTCCTGAGAAGGGCAACGAAGCTGGTGAAGGTTCTGGAGCACAAGTCGTATGAGGAACAGCTGAGGGAACTGGGGCTGTTCAGTCTGGAGTGGAGGAGACTCGGGGGGGACGACTTTATTGCTCTCTACAACTACTTGAAAGAAGGTTGCAGCAAGATGGGGTCAGTCTGCTCTCTTAAGGAACAAGCAATAGGACAACAGGAAATGGCTTTAGATTGTGTCAGGGGAGGTTTAGATTGGATATTAAGAAAACTTCATCCACTGAAAGGGTGGTCAAGCATTGGAACAGGCTGCCTGGGGGCTGATGGAATCACCATCCCTGGAAATGTTTAAAAAATGCGGTGCTTAGGGACATGGTTTAATAGTGGACTTGGCAGTCCTGGGTTAACAGTTGGACTTGATGGCCTGAAAGGTCTTTTCCAATAGAAGTGATTCTATGATTCTATGCACACTAGCCAGAGCACGTGAACCCTGCTAGTGAGCTAACTGTAACCCAGGTAAAATGGAGGAGCTATCCTTCAGCCAGGGTTCCGCCTTCTGCAGTCAACATATATTGAAAACTGTTTATCAACCCACCAGCATAAAAAACTTCCTGTGAATAAACTCCACATTTCATGTGCTGTACCTGTTCTGCACGTGCCATGGATTTGATTTTTTGTTTATGTTTTACTATTACGTTCAGTGCAGCAATTTAAAACATAATCTGTATGAGGTTGTGTACTGACCGGTGACTGAGTTTTGGAAAAGTTTACATGGGCATAAAGGAGAACCGCTATATCCTTATGTCCAGCTTCCAGGGCTATTGAAAGTGCTGTGCTGCCATCCTGAGAGAATAAAGGAAGAAATAACACAATTAGTGCTTGTGTGCATTAACAGATCTCTTAAAAAGCCCCATCAGCCCACAGAGAAGGGAAGTTATGAAGTGGAGGCCCTACTGCTCAGACAGCTGGGTTAATTTATGGTCTTGTTTAATTTCTTTTATTATAATTAAGTGACAATAAGCCTTACACAGCTGTTTTATGGGGCAGTCCAATTATCAGAGGCCTCATAATTTCTCCCAACTAGGAGTCTTGATTATTGCTAAGGAAGAATGAGCACACCATTATCACAATAACGTTACAT
This sequence comes from Falco rusticolus, assembly GCF_015220075.1. Lineage (NCBI taxonomy): Eukaryota > Metazoa > Chordata > Aves > Falconiformes > Falconidae > Falco > Falco rusticolus. The sequence goes on from NC_051210.1 coordinate 55,915,417, forward strand.
GTAGTGCTGTGTAAGACTAGTGATTTCAGAAGATTGGGCTATCTGAGAGAAACTATAATGTCAGTGAGGAGTGGAAGAGAGGGGAGGGATAAATGCTAATCAGATATCATGATAACTGCTGTGTTACAATGATAATTATTGTGTTATAGCTCCCATTAATGCTAAGAGCAGTTGCATTCATAATTCCAAATGCTCCTTGATGGAAGTCTAACTACAAACAAATACGCTTTCTTGGTCAAATACTGTCACCTCAGTTTCTCAGCAGGTGTTATCACTTTGAGAAACCATAGCTGTTGAGGCTGCTAGAGTGCTTTTGCTGAAAGGGTAATCTATGGACCTGCTGTTTTCCCTTTAGACCATGTTTGGTCCAGGAAGAAGCAGTTGTCAGATAGCCTGTGATATGAACCTCTGGCTTGCTGGTCCACTGTCTGGCTTTTGCCTCTTGTGCACAGAAGTTTCCACAACAATGCCAGTATTAGAAATGTCCTCTCATAGGGATTGCCTCTTACATTGGCTCTCAGAGTGAAGTACATTTTCCAGCCACTGCCGTAGCATTGGTATTAGAGAGGTCGGCACCAGTTTAAAGAAACTATAAACCCTTTTTCCAGCATGGGACATGATGGACAGCATCCAAGTAGAAAGTCTTCCTATGAAACTACAGGGAGTGATTATACATAAATCTGCTTGTCCTGAGCAGACAGGGAGCTAGAAGAGCTGTCCACTACAGTGCAATATAATGCACGACAAATACTCCACAGTTAACAACAGGAAAAGCCAAGTTCTTAGAGATGCTGAATCACTGTCAGAGTGGCACACATCAGTAGGATGGAGCTCAGCTTACTACTGATCATGCTGACTGGAAAAACATTGCTGTCACATTCAGAATAGCTAGGGGAATGCTAAAAATCTCATTATCTCACAGCACAAACAAAACCGTTACAAACTGAATTAGCAGCAGACAAGTTGTGCTTGGGAAGCAGTACCAAACTGCCTACAGGAACAGTTAAGTGTCATGTCCCCATAAAGACTTTAATTATTGACTTTGTGACTGACTGTGCTAACAGCATTCAGCCTGCAGTAACCTAGGTTGCCCCCAAAAGCGTTTATTAAACTGAGGCCTTCTTATATTTTCCCCTCAGGACTGCTTTACACATCACCAGCACGGCTGGGCAACTGAGCTGGCTGCTGCAGCAGCTGAGTGAATGAACAGAATGACATTTCTGCCTCTCTGCAAGAGCTTCAACAAATAACCACCAACTGCCCACCTGAATTCCAGACCCAGGCTCCATTTCAGTGCTCAGTGGATAAAGCAACAGGAAGAATGGAAACATACCCAAGAAGTCATGTTGTTAACGAGCACAGTACTCAGAAGAACCTAAGTCAACATTTTCAAGCTTGAGAAGTCTACAGATCAAATTGCTGACAGCATAGGCTGCAATGATTCTTGCGAACAAGAAATATGCAAGTGTCTCCCTTGGCACTGAAGTCACAGCCTGTATCTGTTTACTGTCAAGACAATGTAGCTTCATGACTGAGACCAAACCTGTACTCTCTTAAGTCATGGTTTAGATACTATTTAAACATCTGTGAAGAGAACTGTAGGGTTGATGTTTGCCATGAACACAGGAAAGCAACACAGCAAGGCTGTTAAGTCACCAGGTAAGGTCCTAACTGAAAATTTGAAGACTCCTGGAAAAGGGGGAAGGAATGGGAGAAGGGAAGATGTTCTACTAGCAAATATTTTTTCTGTTCTGACCACTGCACACCTACAGCTAACCACAAAAATTGTTACTGGGTAAGTCTGTTAGAGAAGCAAAGATACTAACCAATCAATCACAGCACTTGCTACCACTAAGAGGATTCATGTATTTGATACTTTGGTGCTGTGAGTCAGAGATTCATGTAAGTAGATTTCAGCAGCTCTCCACTACATCAAAAAAACTGAATTAGAAAAACATCCCAGAGTGGAGAGGCCATCTGATGAAGCACTACCTGGAAAGGCAACTCACATTATCCTCCAGAGTGCCATTACACCCAGGCTGAGCCAGCAGAAGTTTGACAATCTCTACATGTCCATGTTCACTAGCACACATCAGAGCTGTAGAGCCCTCATCATCCTGGATATTGACGTCGGCACCACAGGCCAGTAAAGCTTTCACCATGTCTATCCGCCCGTGACTCACAGCTAGCATCAGTGCTGTCTGACCAGCCTGCATGGAAAGAAGTGAAAAACCCGAATTACACAATCAGTGACAAAGTAAGCATACTTGAATTTTTTTGGTGCTGTGCTTCTTCTGGGGGGGGGAAAAAAGATTGTTATTTTATACAGTACTCTCAAAGCTCTGCTTGCCGTTATTTAAATACCTATTATCCACATTCACATAGCTATTTATTAAATTAATGGAAGATATCGGATCTATTTCCAGACATCTGGAGTTCCTTGGAAGGAGCTAAATGGTGCAGAATTTGTAAATGTCTTGCAAAACTCATTAATGGCTCTATCATATAATATTCAATCTTCATTTTCAGAAGACATCCAGACCTGAGGCTGAACTGCTCTTCCACAACTCCATTTTGTATACAGCAATCAAAACCACACACACATGAGTATCAAAGACCACAAAGGGTGGAAATGAGTGAGTGCAAAAGCTGAACTAGTGGAGCAGGGATGGAGCCGTGGAAGAAAAGATAAAAAGACATGGGAGTGTAAATGTAGTCTTGTAAACCGTTTGACTGACCTGGCTGGCTTTAGCATTCACGTCCCCACAGCTGAACAGTTCTTCCACTATCCTCATGTCCTTCTCCGCTTCCACAGCTGCAAGTGCAGCAAGCATGATGGGGGTATAGCCGGCCTTGTTCTGATGATTTACGTTACAGACATCTGCACAGGGATGAGATTGTTTCTTTGGAAAGCAGGAACCCAAAAAGCAGCAATTGTGCTAATGAACTGAATAAACTGTTAGTAAAGCAGCCTATAAAAAGAAAAAGCAGCAATTGCTCTCATAATGGAAGCAATTGAAGGGAAAGTGGAGAAGGAAAAAATAAACAGGGGTGCTCTTGAGCCTGAGAAAGAAAAGGATTCTCTTCTACTATGCATGCAACACAAGGGAGAACACAAAACCATTTTGTATGTTATCATTTAGGGCCTTCTTTGTGCATTTTTTTCTTTTGTCAAAGCTAAGTGGTCTGAAATTTGATATGACTATCAAGGTCATGGGTATGAACCCCAGGAATACTGTCAGGAGAGTCTTTAAGCTCCTCTCCTGAGGGGATTTACACTGCAGAACAGAAACAGTCTGACAACGTGGTCAATGGAAAAGCTGCTTCTCCTCAGCACAAACATTCTCCTGTAATTGGTGTTATATTAAAGATCTGCAAGTGTTCTTTGACATGTTCTGGAGCTGCAGACAAAAATCTTTCAATTAAAGACCGTTTCCAGCTCTACAGAGTATTTGATTGAGAAAAAAAGTACTCTGGGAACAAACACAGTGAAGTTCTCTGACTAGTGCCAGCAACTGACTGGAGTTCTCCTTTCCAGTCTGTCTCTGTTCCTAAAACTTCGAAGAAATCCAGTAGGGCTTAATTCCAAGCAGCAAGGCCTTCAGTGTGCTCACTGTATTGGAAAGCAAAGTCTCAGACTTACATAAACAGTATCTCTAGACTTGGGGTTCAACTGCACCAAAGACACCTTAACAAACAAAAATGTCTCAGCAAATTCTTCAAATTTATTGCCGAAGGATTTTTAAGTGACATGCAGAAGCAATACAAGCGCAGATGTAAGAAAATGCACATTTTTTCAGGTTCCATAGACATTACCTCTGTTTTATAAACAGCCAGCCCAACCCTACTTTCCGAAGTCACTTCTGGGAAGCCACTGAAGCCACAGAACATGACACTCTGCTGCATGCATTACCTCATAAGTAATGAGTAATTATTGGAAGTGATGCTTGCCTACCCTGACTAGACTACTTCAGCAGAGGTGCATTTTCTGAGGTCACATTTCAGCTCCTTTTGTATGTGGCTAATGAGCAGAGCTGTTTTTCTGTTTGTCCTCCTGGTAGTACCGCATGGTCATATAGAGGAGCCTTTTGTCCCATCTGCTCTTCCCACCAAACACACAGACACAGAGTTCTTGGACCAAGAATCTGCCTGGGATACAACTACACTGTGAAGATGACTGTAGTGACCATTTAGACACAGTCCAGAGGAAGACTGTAGAAACCTGAAGGAATTTGCCTGTTTGCAAATATTTATCAAGTGCTGGCATGTGCAGTGTGACTCTGGCACACCTGGCACTAGTCAGTTGTTGCATTTGACAGTCAAAACCTGCCGTGTTCATAGGAATACACCAGTTGCTGTGAACTAAAGGAGCCCTCACTTCCAGCAACAGATGAGCATGCTCACGCTACCCTGACATATGCAGGGAAGTGAAGGGGCAGTTTCCTCCCACCGAGGTGCATTTCACTGTACTCCTCACATTCCCTGCATTCCCCCACTGTGACTCACTCTTCCCTACAGGCTGATTTCAAACAGGACAAGAGATTTCAAAGCACTCGCTTTCCTGCAGAGGAAGTTTCTGCATCTATGACAGATGTGCTGGGTTATCCAAGCTGAGACTTGTATCATTAATATCCTTGTTTATCTGATGCTACCCTTCTCAATTTATAAATATTGCTAAGCTTACACTCCAGCCACGTAATCAGCCTAGTTAAGCTTTACAACCAACTGTGACAGGTTTTATAACTAGTTCAGAGAAAGAAGCTTCAGTCAGGGAGCAAAACTAGGCTTCGGCATATTACATCCTGCCTGGGACCAGGTCCAACACATGACACCTTCTGCTGGCTGCCTTCTGGCTTAGTACATGTGGGGACCAGACGCTCTGGAGTCACACTCTGCCACCACCCTCTCTGCATATGCGTTACAAAGGGATCTAAATGAAGCATCATCACGCTGCTCATGGATCATAGAAATGTCCCTGTATGGCAGAATGCCACGTTGCTCCAGTTTCCTAGGAAAGCAGCATAGCTGTGTCAAGGTGGTGTCCAGAAAAAGCTTCTGTATTGCTCTATTAAGAATAAGATAGACTAGTTTGAGTGTTTAACAAGGATCTCTATACCGCAGTGCATCTTCCTCCACCAGCACCGTACCTTTGACTGAGCAGCAGCTGTGCTGCCTTCCAGAGAAAACAACTGCTGGAGGCTGGTGCTACTGAACCTGGACTACAGTCCAAGAGTCAGGGATCTACCTACTTGTCCTGAACACTGGTCAACTGTGTATATAATTTACTTGAGTGTTTTTGTAACTTCTTCAAAAGCCACCATGATCACCTTGAAAGCTAGCACTAGAAACAAGGATTCTAAACTACCCAAGTGAGCCACCATGTAACTGGTAACAGTTACAACAGCTGCCAGCTGAAGCCCAAACTTGGGCTCTTGCTCATCAATAATTTCATCTGTGAGGACTGCAAAAAACCAGAAGTAATTAAAAAAAATATATGCAAACAAGTCAACCTACTTGCATCCAGAAGAAGCTTTACAATTTCAAAGTTAGAATGTGAGACACTGTAATGCAGAGCTGTGTTTCCGTTTCCATCTGCCATATTGATAATATGTCTGAGGACAGCAGGGGAAATCTCTTCAAAAGCAGTTATGTAGTCTCCAACCATTTCAGGGACAGCCGACTTCTGACTTGAGACACGAAACCACTCATGCTGGATGGTATTTAAACAAAACCTCTGCCAAAACCAAGACACAAAAATTTACATATGGGCAATCTATTTAAAGGATTTTCCATCCCACAAGTCAGCAATGCAGGAGGTCAAGCCTTTTTTAGTCAAATGTGGGAAGAAAGTATTCAGCTCACAAACAAGATATATGGACTAAAGCTTCCCCTCTGACTAAACCCCTCTTTAAAACACCATTTGTTTACCTCCTCTCATTTCACCTAATTTTCAGGAATGGTTCACCTCTGAAGACACAGAATTTTAGGGTAAGATTAGTCCCAGAATTAATGGGTATCAAATACTGGCGAACAGAAAAAAGACTTGGAGTAATCATTTCCATGAAATATTTAACAAAGTTTACATCACTGATGAACCCAAGACTAAAGAGCGGTGGGAACACACATTTCTAGGAGAATTAAAACAGCAGCATGCTAAATCAATTAGGCCCAATCCCAAGGCATGAATTACCAAATGCACAAAGTACAGGAGAATTGGCTGGACAGCAGTTCTGCAGAACAGCTGGACATTACAAGTCAATAGTCTGAACCCGAGTCAACAACATCACACTGTAATCAAAAAAGCAAATACTCTTCTGTGATGTATGAACACATTTATAGCTTGCACTGCATGTGATGCAGTTCCTTCTCTCTGCCTAGCATTGTGAAGACAACAGCTGGACTACCTTGTCTGGTCAGATCACTGGACATGAAAGATTCAATTGAAACAGTTTCAAAGGTGAGCAGTGAGAAAAACTAGAAGTCAAGGAAATCTGACCTATGGGACAGACAGGAAGGACTGAAGACACTCTGCTGAAAGAACAGCTAAGGAAAGGAACCCTGTAACATTTCCACAGTGCAAAAGGCTGTTGCTGGGAGAAAAGAACCAACTTGTTCTTCACAGGCAAGCTGGCTGGCTGTAGTAGGAAGTGACTTTAGCTGCAATGAGAAGATGCAAACTAGACATTCAGGATAAACTTTCCCATTTCTGTGGACTCAGGGTGGAGGGGTAGGAGCCTCTGAGGACGAGTAACTGTCTGTTGGGAACAATGTAGGTAGAGCAGATCTTGCTGTGAGCCAAGGAGGTTCCTGCAGTCACCGCTGCTCTGACCTTCTGAGAGAATTTCTCTAACCTGAGAGGACCACCACGTCCTTATTCTCTTCTCATAAACCCCCACCTGCAACATGGCCAATAAATTCAAGGACAATTTTGCAGAGAAAACTCAGCATGCTTCTCTAGGCTCTAGGGAAAACACCAAAGGACCTGTACCAGTAGCTCTAGAGGGGACCCATGTCTGGTAAAGGGAGAATATTCTACACACATCAGTACTACATACGTATCTGTACTACATATTCATATATACAGAATATTCTATATCAGTACTACTATAATAAAAACTTACAAGGTCCAACCATTTCAGTCGAGAGACCACATGTTCTGTGAGTATGCAGAGTTGAAACACAGAAGTGGTCATAAAGTGACACAATATAAGTGTTTTTCTATTTTAGACTGAGTGCAAAATACCACTAATGATGTTTACACAGTATCACATGCATTATTAAGTAAATAATACACTTTTTTAATTCAAGTAAGCTATCACGTCCCAAAAGGAGCAGTCTGCAGCCTCTTCTGGTGTAAACAGCAGCTACAAGAGCTGAGGATGTTGGAAGAGGTTGGGACAATTTATAGAGATCCCTAGCTGGACTGAAGTTTATACTTTTTTTGGACAAGACTTGTTTATCAGCAGACAGAGAGACAGCAAGTGCTGATTAGTCTGCAGTTTCCAGGTACAAAACACCACTTCTGCTGGAAAACATTTCAAGCACAAGAAACATGCATTCAAATTACACCTCTAAGGCTGAGATTATCAGCTGGTTATGCCATTTTTGACACCTTCAACTCTGACTGGGCCTGAAGCATTTGTTGTCTGAATTCCTAAACTACTCCTGAAGGACTGACACAGGATTAAAAACTACCCCTCACAACTGCATTAAACAACCTTTCATTCTCTGGACCACAAATGTCAGAACTGGACACAGACGATATTATTGTCTGTGTCTTACAGACAGTATTATTGTCTTTAAGAAGCTGCAGATAGCCTACAGTAGAGGAGACTGGCATTGGATTGCTGCCTTTTACATCACTGCAAAATTGTAACAAATGCAAAATTCAATTTCGTATCACTAAGCAGTGTTCCTTTGCTTTCAGATTGTCCTCACAAAGTAGCGTAGGCAATTCCTATATGAGGCATATAGGTAATTCCTATATGAAGCAAATACAACCTTATTTCTTGAGGCTGAGTATTAACAATGAATATTCCCTACTCCCTGCTGCACTGATAAAAGCTACTAGTGCAGTAAGCAAGACAGAAACAGTACCACCATGCTCAGAAGGAGGCAACTGCAGTTTCAGAACAGACTGTCTGTTAGAAACAGGCTCCTGACTCCACACAGTCTCTTAATGCAAGGCCTGAGAGCTGCTTATAGCAGTGCTAAAGCAACACTTACAAAAATAACATGGGAATGCATGTATGTGTTTAAACTGTGCTTTCATGTTACTATTTTTATGTGTATGCCTTGGGACGACAACACCCCAGCACACAAAGCACAAGTACATTCTCACAAGTACAAGTACAAAAGTCCCCTGATAGAAAAACAACTTTTTGACTCTTCCAGGAAAGATTAAATCCTCTTCTGCCTAGCCACTGCGGTGCTGGTCCTGCAAAACCAGAAGTTATCCCTCCCTGAAGTTTTTCTGTTGCAGCTCAGAGAGAATTTTGCCATGCATTGCTTACCACATCTTTGTTGGTCAATGCCTTGGGATCATCAATGTTGTTTCTCAGCAGGTGACAGGCAGAAAGCATCTTTTCGCTTAATTCATACCTGAGGGAGACAGCAGAACACATGGCATGTTTCAATGTTTCTGATGTTTCAGCATAAAAACATCTACTTTTCTGAAAGTCATGTAGGAATGAATGTTTCCAGCAAGCCATCAGCTGCTGCAATGCAGAAACCACTCTGGCATCTCTTCTCTGGGGGGACTCCCTTCACCGCAAGCAGAGATGTATGTGGGAGGAGGAGTGGGAACGGAGAGCAGGTGACGCATCACTTCTGTGCTTTAGATTTGGCAACCCTTCTAGTGGAAATCCTCACCTACTGCTGTACAACTGCGGAACATGTACGACAAAGCATGTATTATATACTCTGTGCTTCAATGACTGAGGAAATGCCAATAGCTGTGATGGAAACTGCACAGGGAAAGGGCACAGGCAGTGGTTCCCAGACAGCTCCCACTTACTGGAACCAACTTTTCTCATCCCATCCACTCTGGAAATTTACTCTCCTTCTCCAGTTCCCCTTCATGTTTTCACTTCTGCCTCCTTTCCATCACAAATTTCAAAACTCAAGGAAGAGCTGAAAATAAGGCCCATGCCTGTGCCACATGGCATGCTAGGCTACAACCTGCCACAGAAGATAATGGCAATTTTCCAAGAAAAATTCTCCCAAAAAGCAGAGAGGCCAACATACTTCTGTGGAAGGCAGGCACTTTAGCCCTCCAGGGTTACAAGCCAGCTGCTGGTGCTTCCAGAACAATGAAATGCTCTACCATTGCATGGGTCATATTTAGTCCCATGGGGCCATGCACCCTGCTTCTTCCCCTTCAAGGGCATCGCCAGGGCAGCCAGCTTACAAAGACCATGCTACTCAAGTACACGTGGCTATCCAAGCTGTCCTGCTGCCCCTCTTTACAATCCCCCCTGGCTAGGATAAATATAAATTGGAGAGCTCTGTTGAGCTCCACTGAGAAACTGCCCACCTTTTTATGCCACTTGTAAAATAACAGGCCATCCTACAGGACTGTAAAAACAAAGCTCAGGGCACTTCAAAACTCACAGCCCTAAGGCCTACAAATAGCTCTTAAAATAATTAATTTCTGCAGCTCTTTTATTTAGCAGTTGATAATTACAGGTAAGTCTGATGTTAAGCTGTGTGTCCAGTGAAACATTAATTTTGTCTTAGCTCTTTTACTGTTATTATTCCACTTAGATAATTTGCCAAGTTAGCGCATTTGTAAACATCTGGCAAACCCAGGATCTACAAAATATCCCTTTACTGCCTACGTATATGATTCGTTTTGTTCATTCACTAATCAAGAATCAGAAAATCTCACCACACTACTGCTTTCCATGTGCCAAAAAAAATAAAATAAAGCCTTGCCTGTCAAATACTAACTTACACAACTCATTACCAGCAGTTTGAAAAGTAACTTACACATGAAATGCTGAACAAATGCATGATGGCAGCCTTGGAGTATACTGTAGTACACAATCTCATATGATGTTTATGATGTTAGGGTTGGGTGACCTTGTTGCTGCTGTACCCCACCATCTTACCAAGCAGTACCAGCCACAACTGAGACGCCTTGCAAGGTGCAAATGCAAGATGTGCTCTGAGCAGGCTGATGACCTGGTGTGCATGGTTCAAGACTCATTTGCTTGTTCACTTACTGTTTTAAAGACCAGGTTGTTAACAGGGCATTGCCCTCTCCCATACGAGTGCCATTTATGACCTGGGAGAGCCTCTGCCAGGTGGAAGCCACCTGGGTCTCTCTATAAACGAACCGTACCCCAGCCAATGGAAAGGACAACCTCCAACACCTTCTCCCCACTCACACATGATTGTTTTGCCACAAAACCACCTCTGGTTACCCACTTGAGTAGGAGGGGAGTGGGCAGCAGTTGAGCAGTGATGGGGCTGGCACTTTCTCCACCAGCACAGGCACAGCCATGGCTCGCCCCATGCAATGAGGCAGAGCTAACCCCCTCAGAGGCACTCAGGAGAGGGTGAGCAGCCTACCTCTCTCTGATTTCCACCTCCTCGGCCTCGCACTCTGGAAGGGGACTGTCCTTCTCCGCCCCCATGGCACAGACCTCTGGAGCACGGGATGTGGGCTGCCCCTCCTCTGTGTGCCGACTGCAGGGGTACTCATGGCCCTCGCACTCCTCCTCTGAATCTGAGGAGGAGCTCTCCTCAGAGCTGGAGTCATCGCTGGAAGTCGTCTCATACCTGGGGGGAGAACAGGTAGGGGCAGAGGCACTTGCTCAGTGCCATTCAGCAGCAGTCAGCACCTGTCTGCACTAGGGCAGCTTGAAAAATGTCTTGCAAAGGCTGTTTTGCACTCAAGACCTTTTCTACTCACTAAACTCAGGGTCACTGCCAACTGACACTGCGATTATTATGTGCACAGTGTGTAATGAAAAAACAACCTTTTTTAAACAGAAGTCTTAATACTTTGTTAGACCTTGTCTTAGCCCTAGGATGAAATTACTTTGTTCAGAGTAAATTGTGTTGTTATATTACTAGGCAGATATAAGCAGGGAAGCTAACAAACCTATCTAAAGACAACAGCTGCAATTTTAACACTTCTTCCTGACACAATCCAAAACATTTTGATATTTTGGGTGAAATGTAAGTGATTTGGAAATTATAATGGTGATTCTAATTAATTGTCTTACCTCACTAACTGCAGCTGCTGAAGAATTAATATACTAAGCCTATTTTCTAATGTACAACAGTGACTGATAAGTGGTAATTCTCAAGTAAATATCCTCTACTGTAAGTAATAATACTTTTAGCCTATATGTATGAATTGAAGTAACTGCAATATTTAGGCTACATACTATATCAGACACTTGTACTAATTTAAAACTAATCTTAGGAAAGGGCTAGAAAAGCTCCATAAAAACAATTTGGTGAAACCATTTTAAAGTTCTTTGCAATATTCTGTGTGGGAAGTAGTATTTTAAAAGATAGTTTTCCCTACTGTTTTCTGTATTTGTGTAACAAAGTTTCTCTTTATCTAGAGCAAAGTCAGAAAAGTTAATTCTTAGGCAATGCCATCCCTTGCTGATTTGTTCAATAGCACAATGCTGTGTGCCAAAGAGATATTAAAGTTTTCCTTACTAAAATATTGCCTGAGAAATGTCCCCATCGCTCTTTGAGTGTGAATTAAGTTTCATTTTCCTGTGTTGAATTTGGCAGCAATCTAATCTACAGGTATTTGAAACTGATGCCACATATGACTTGCAAGCACCATTAAGATGAGCTCAGATGTTTTGTGCTTCCCTCTGACCCTTAAACACAGCAGATGCACCTCAGCATGAAGGACAGGACAAAGCCACGCATACACTCCTGAGTTCCTCCTTTCCTTCCCACTGTGAAAGTGCTACAATGACAGATTTGCTGCAGACAGGTATCTTACCCCCCATTAATGCCGACAAACTGCAGGTTCTTCTTGGTGTTGCTCAAATCCTTTTTCCCATCCCTTTTCTTCATAATAGATTTGAGTGTGCTTTCATTATTAGTACATACTGTTGAAAAGGGAGACAAGGCACAGGAGTCAGTACAAGCCTGTAGTTGGCTTTGACAGCAGCAGCTTTAGACAATTTTTCAAAACAAAGAAAAAGCTTTCCATTTAATTTACCAACTGAAGCTGGGCTTTCAAATCTTTTTTATACATATAGTCATGGTGTGAGATACACATTAGAAATACAGACAAGTATTTCTGAAAACAACTCTGGAAACAGAAAACTAGTGTAGCCTAGCTTTCCCATCTTCCAACATGCTGATAATCTTTATGAAGCTTGAGAAAACTTCAAAAAAAGACATGTTTGGGGTTTTTTTCTTTGCTATTTGTGAAAGACTTCTAACATTGAAACGGATTACTCTGTTAAAAAAACCTTAATTCTTGGTGTCAGATGACAGCGGCTCATTGCCTGAACTAACTCATCAGTACAGACAGCACATTTAACGATAACCTATTCAACAGAGCAGGAAGGTTCAATCAAGGCTGGTTCTTTTAGATTTTAGTATTCGCTGGAACAACTTTTAAAATGATCTCTAAGCATAAGACAGCTAAAACATTCATACAAATTTAAGTTTTTTCAAAAAACCCAAACCCATTATTAACCCTTTCTCTCTCAGTAAATTTTTCTTATGAAGACACTAAATGTCATTTCACTGATGCACTACAACCTGCCACTTAGAAACTAACCACTGTCTGCAGACACAGGCTCTCACACTGTGACTTTCACCATAGCTGCATCTTTCCCTGCTTTTGTAATTCTGAGAACACTGAAAACCTCCTTTAACTGTATTTCATCTTCAAACTCCATCAGCGCGACGAAAGGTGAATGTAAGCCAGTCATTACCATAGAGGCCAGAGGCAAGCTGGTCATCTGTCAGGTTAATTGGAGCGAGAGTTTTGTCCTGAGAAGAAAAGGGCTTCCTTCCCCGAACAGCTTCCACCAGGGGAGTTTTCCTCTCCTCCTGAGCGGGCACAATGTCCTGCTCCAATTTCAGCGTTCGCAAATTTGAAGTTAAGTGTGTGTTTGCAAGCTGCCCGTGAGGAATGTACTCCAAAGTAGTACCTGCCAGAAAAGACAGTAAGCATCACGAAGGAGTCAAGACCAACACATTTCTGTCAACACTGTGATCAACAGGGTGGGGGGAAAAAAAAAGGGCAACATTTGTGCTTTTCGATAGTCTTTCCTGAGGATCCAGTAAGAAAAGGGTGCGATCGTTTTCAGAAAATGCAAAAAAAAAAAAAAAGCTGTTTGCAAGCTGCCCGTGAGGAATGTACTCCAAAGTAGTACCTGCCAGAAAAGACAGTAAGCATCACGAAGGAGTCAAGACCAACACATTTCTGTCAACACTGTGATCAACAGGGTGGGGGGAAAAAAAAAGGGCAACATTTGTGCTTTTCAATAGTCTTTCCTGAGGATCCAATAAGAAAAGGGTGCGATCGTTTTCAGAAAATGCAAAAAAAAAAAAAAAGCTGTTTTTCTTTCCATGAAAACATACAATACAAGGAAAACTATGAAGTTACTAGCTTTAAAAAGGATTAAAGGAATGGTCCTTCCTTTTCCTTCTTTTTCGGTCTGTGCAGTGACCTCAGCTCCTGCCACCCTAGCCCAGGGCAGACTCTGAGCTGCTCCTTGCTGACATGCCTGAAGAATGCATTTATGAGCTCTGCGGTTCTTTCTGCAAGATAAGTGCCCATTTTATCTTAATTTTTTTAAGAAATGGTATTTTCCATGAAAGCAGAAACTTTTCAGGAAACTTTCCTTTTTGCTAGCATTCCACTGATTCTGGAAGTTAAATACTTTACCTACTTACTGAGACAACTACAATAAACTACCACCACTGTGGTTTTTTTTTTTTTTTTTTTTTTTTTTTTGACAGGATTGTAGAGCTATTAGTTATATTTAAATCAAATTCCAAATGTTTGGGTTATAGGGTTTTTTTCCTGACTTGCTGGCATCCACTCATTTTTTCCCTTTGTGTGTTTAAAAGGCAGTACTAATTACTCACAGACTTTAACAGATTGTCCTGGAGTTCCTCCAGCTGTGCTATTACAACAAAACTGCACAAATGTTTTTGTTTGTGGAACACACTTTTTTTTACACACACATACTTCCTTAAGTGATCTGGCTAGCACTGCAAGGAAAAAAAAAGATGATACTTAACTTAAGCACTATCACTTCTTTCTTTCAAAGCTTGCTTCAATCAGTCATGCCTCCACAGTTTTTTTTCCTTTGTATTTATCAAGAATTAAGCCACAGCTTCCTCATTCAAATAGTTGAGTGGCACTGCACAGGATGCTAACATCTTGTAGTAAGGTAAATTCCAAATATTCACTTTTAGAAATAGCTGACATCTTTTACAACTCTTGCTACACTGCCTTCCCACCTTCCTGCTTCACCTCAGTACTTTTTTCTATCTCTGTAACAGGACATAATGAGGCTGATTTTTCCAAACACTGTCACTTCCCAGAAGCTTCCTCCTTTTTGCTCGTGTTCCCACCCAAGTCTCCAAGATCCCAACTAAGCCTCACCCCACATGCATTTTCAAGGCACTTTCACCAGCAATGTGACCTGTTACCCACTTCCACTATTGCTCATAGCTTCTCCAAGTTACAGGGGAAGCTGCCTGCTGGGAAAGGCACATGACAGGGTATCAACAGACATGTCAGTACAGCAGACATAAAGTTTCTGCCCTCTCAGGGAAGCAAGGGGTGAAGGTAGCAGCCACCCCAGTGCCCCTTGTGCAGGAGCAACCCCTCTAGAGACAGGCCTATGCACTTGGGACGAAAACAGGCACCTGTGGAAATCAAGAGGAAAGTCCTCCCTTCGCTCCCCCACCTCTCCTCACTTTGCAGCAGTGACTGACTTTGGCTGGGTCTCTTCCTGACACCGAGCACCATCCCGCATCCGCCAGCAGAGAGCTGAGCCAAAACCAATGATTTTTAAAGACCCTTAGCTGAAAAAGAAGGAAACTGCCTCTCCCTCCACATGCTTGGAGCTGTGACAGCTAGAATTAAAGAGTACCAAACAGAGTAACCACTTCCAGCTGCAGCTGGTGGTGGCCACCTCAGATGGCTTTACCAGGTCACCCCTTCTGCTCCACTCTCACCACTAAGGACACCAGGAGGGAGCAGAGGAAACCTGCTTTGGAGCAGCAGAGAGATGCAAAGCCTCTGAAGCTTCCTGGGTTTCCTGTCAGCTGAAGTCTCTCCATCCTCTGCCAGGTGTCACAGTCCTTCTCTGAAGGCAGCTGCAACAGCTGCACTGTGTCCTGGGGACACGGGTGGGCTTGCATGTGCCGGAGCTGAGGGCAGCTGGCAGGGCAGAGCAGGGGTCCTGCCTAGTGTGAACCAGTGGCACCTTGGCACACCTTGCCACTCCCCCTCAGCAATGCCCCCCAAAGCCAGAGTCTGAACCTTCTCAGGTGTGTCCCTTCTGCCCTGGGACACAGCTGGGGAGGGAGCTGCAGGGTAGGAACGCCAGAAAGGAGGGCAGTAGCAGACTTTTCTCCCCTGCCTTACAGACTGTGTCCTAGCTAAACCTTCCACTGATGCAGTAAGATCTCAGTAGGGTCCCTTTTCTGGTTCCTCCCTCAGTGGCTGAGATGCACCACACTGAGTTCAGGATCTAAGGCACGTTGTCCATGCCTTCAAACAAAGAAGAAAAAGTATCCTGCTCAGTCTCCAGCATCTGACGAAAGAGGATGACATCAAGGCTTGAGGACAAGCACTCCAGAAATAAGAGTGCATTAGACAAACTGGCTAGTACACTCATTCTCCCAGCACAGCTGTCAGGTGTCTACAGTTACGGTTCAAGGTTCAAAGAAAGACAGCTTTGGGCCCAACACAGCATTAATGCTGTAATCAGTTAATTAGCATCTAACATCAGCTCTCAGGCCTACCCCTTTACAACACAGCCAACATAAAGATGCTAGGAGAGGAGCAACCTAGTGCAAATCATTTGGAAAAACGGACGAAGAAAGCAGCTGTGTTACCCAGCACTATGGTCAATGATTTAACAGATTCATCAGCTGCTGCCCAAACCAAAAAGCTGAATGAGCCAAGTTCTCTCCTCCTCCAGCAAGGCTGCAGGGTTGCTGTCAGGGCTCAAAGTGCCTCACACTTCTCAAGTGTGGAAATGAAACCCTGGCTGAAGATCGCCAGCAGTCTACAGAGACCTTAAAATAGACTCTTCACCTCACCTCACACAGATCTCAAGTATGCCTGCACAGCATCCTGCTCAGTGACACCAGGTCACGGTGCACAACACTGACAGTAAATCAGCCAACAGGCTCAACACTTTGCCAGCCACTGCCTCCACACAGAGCCACTCCAGCAGACTCACCCTGCTGATTTTTGTTAGTTTACTGTTGCAGACAAATAATGCAAACTTAACTTTCCAAGTATGGATATAGCACAGCTAACCACAGCATGGAGCTGCCAGGAATTTCTACATGTGTTTTGCAATATAGTTGGGGATCTTAGAAAAGTTCACAAGCAATTTAGAAGCAGAAGTATGATAGGAAAAAACCAAAAAACCTTAAAGAGACTTCAACTTCAACCCTTATGCAAAAAGCTACTCTCCTCAATTTCAGAGGGAAACAAGTGACTGAACCATCTTCAGTGGTTGAGCTCCAGTGGTTTGAGGGAATGAGAGCACCTATTTTTAATTTTTTAGAAGGAACCTCCTCTCCTAAACCACTTGTGCTTTTTTTGAAAATCTCACCAGTTTAAACCAGGGTGTCAGCAAAACTATACATCAGCAGTAGATTACCCATGTCATTTCTGGCATCTACAAAATTTGTTTATTGTTATTAAGATGCTATTGCCCTTCCTAACTGCAGACCTTCCCTCCCATTTATGAAAGCATGAATAGTCATGTAGTAAGTTGATTCTGGGAACTTACTGGGTGAATTTTAAACAGTATTTTTTTGCCTGAATTTGGTTGAACATATGGTAACAGAAGTCTGCCCTTTACCTGCTTTTGAAAAATTCCATTTAGTCTGATGAAAGCAAACCTAAGTATTACTACAGAACTGACCTAGCCTGACAATACTTTTATACCACTGGAAATCAAGAGAGGTGCAAATGAGGCCAGGGGAATTAAAATACTATCAGGATGAGAACCTAGCTCTCTGGCTGGAACATCACAGACTTTAGCTAAAAAAAGGGCATGGTCTCGCTGCCTGTGTGGTAGCTGCACACAAATTTTATTTTTAACCTGTTGATCAGTGCAAGCATTTATTTGCCCAATATGTTTATAACAGCCAATGATACAACTTACACACTGTCTATTAAAGACAGCACGTTGTCTGGAGCACATACAGCAAGAAAATACTTCTCTTGCATACTGCATGATTTCTTCATGTTAGCAATAAGCTCCCTGTGAAACTACTGTAACTGAGGAGCAAAATGACCATCCAGTGGTCTTACCAAGTTCCTTTATCCTTAAAAAGCTATTTCTTCATAGAAATATTTTTAAATCCATTTTCAATTTGGCCTATGCATTAGAACTATTGAAGAAAAGAACCCATTCTACTAAGGTAAATAAAAAGACAGCGATGAGCAAACATGTCATGTTTAAACATCTACAACAAATTACATTAACCTATCCACCTGATAAATGTGTTACCTTCAGAAGACTAAGCATAGTTTCATTTTTAAAAGTACTTTTGAGCCATTACAGGCCAAAAGTCACTGAATTTAAAATTTCAAAACAAAAAGTTGCCACACATGAAATTTTTATATCATGAACTAACAGAAGCCAGATTGACTTGGGACCCAGGCATAGGTAAATGTTGCAACTACCATTTGGCTCCAGGGAAAACGCTCCTTCTAACAGGATGGTTCCTTTAATCGGATTGCAAGAGTAATCTCAACTTCATTTTCACTCTCGCTTGCTTTAACCATCTTTGTGTTGACAAGCTGCTTCCGTCCCCAAAGTAGCTTGTGAAGCCAGTTTGTTGAAACTCTAAGTCAAAACCAATTCCTTTAATTGAAAAACACTGAACACAAAAGATTACACATCTGTGAAGCAGTCTAATCATCTTATTTATGAAAAGCTCTCTCTTCCAAGACAACTACACATGAAGCTTGGTGAAAGCCATCCTTAGTTTCCCTGACGAGTGGTGGATCAAAGCATCTCATGATACTAGGCACAGCAGGAAGGTTATCTCAGCTTTTCTTTCTTTCTCATTTATGAGGAGTTGATCCTCTCTGATGCTTTATTGTTGCTGAAATATGACAACACTTCCTTGGAAAAATGGGAATCTCCTACCATTGAATATTCATAGGTGTGCCTGTGACCATGGGAGCTGAACTCTGAGCAAAACTCCATGCCTGAACATCATGACTATGTGCCACAGTGCAGGGAGGGAACTGGAGTTTTACCAAAGCCACTCTAACCAACAGGCTAGCAGGCTGCAGTTTGCCACTCTCTAAGCAGCAATAGATTTTGAAATAAAAAGTTATTCATACCATGGCAAATTACGTTCTTTATGAAGCAGAAATGAGGAGGCAGAGCAGCTTTCAGGTTCAAACACTCCAGGTAGTGCTGCCACTGAATGAAAACAGCCAGTACTATAATGATAATAATGGTAATAGTAGGACAATTACTGATCAGGTCTCTGCTTCTCTTCTGATATAACCAGATGGGTATTTAAAATAAAAAAAAGCCCTGTTAAACACCTCAGCTTCTAGTACAGACGTTACCATTTTAGAATGACATGCATTTGAGCTTTATATGTTGTCACAACTAGCAGGTCAATAGATACTACCTGCTATACAAAAACCACAGAGGAGGCACTGTATTCTTTGAGATGCCAGCCAGCCAGACATGAATAAACAGTACTTATCTGGCACACAGACAGGGCCATCTGCACGACTGTTCTGCATCATGCACTACTTCCCAGGGATCATGAAAAATGCTTCACATATGCCAGCCACTGTCTCCCCAGCAGAGATGGATGGATCCTGTTTGTTACACAAACAAGCACATCTGTACAGAAGCTTAACCTGGTGATTAAGGCATGCACCTGTGGCAGAGCTGAAGCTGAGGGCTTCATTCACTTGCCTAGACATAGACAACCAGTGTGAGCCCACAGCTTTGCAAGGTCCACCGACATGCCTTCACTCTTGAACAACACCAGCTCCTGAGCCTCAGGCAAGCCTCAAGTCTTCAACTGCGCTAACATGGCCCATGCTGCCAGGAGCGGGGCTATCGACCTGTCAGGCTAGAGTCTTTGAGAGAAAAGGCTACAAACTTTGTCAAACAAAAGAGCTGTAAAAACAGCCTTTCTCCAACTCCCTGTTGGCTTTGCATTATGAACAACACAGAGACAACCATGGCCACAATACCTCATTAGTCCTACACACCAGCTTTGGACAACCAGGGGCTTCTTGGACCACCACCATTCCTTCTTTTTTTTCCATCATCACTCAGCCTGCCTCCCTAGCTCTGGGTCAAAGTTAAGAGTCAAAAACCTGGAAAGATCTTTCCACCAGATGGCACATCACATTTTCCTAACCTCCAAGACTTTCTGACATGACTTGCTTCCTGCTTCCTTTCACTCCTTCAAGTCTTCAAGAACTTGCCTCCCTCCTCATGATTATTAGTGTAATGCTTCCACTGAGGTGCTCAGTCAGGCTTGCTCTAAAAAGTCACCGTAAAACTGCTACTTCAAAGATCACTGAGGCAAAATAACCATGCATTTACAGGTCGAATATGCTCAGGTAATTTTTCAGGGCAATGGTAGAACAGTTATTTTTAAATACTGCCCTTGCAATCTCCTTGCCTGTGAAAGACATCCATCTACAAGACTTGTGAAAAGTCCATGTAATTATAACCTCTACAAGTGACATTAGGCCTCTGGCTGGTATCTTGCAAAATGCACATACGCACTCAGATGTAACTTTCTGAAACTTCTCAAAACGTCTGCTACAATAAATGGAGAATCTGAATATGTTTGCCTCTCTTGGTCCTCCAGTATGCTGCATGGTCTAAGAATAAGGATCAGTTACCATCTAGGTTTCTCACCCACATCCATACGATCCAGCTGGACATGGACAGGGTGCCAACACTGGCTAACATGACCTTGCAGAGAGGAAACGAGTTTGTCTGGCTAGCAGGTTCGATTTCCCTGATGTCAATAGGGCTTCTGAAAGACAGCACATATATAAATAGGAGTTGCTTAGTTACGGAAGTGAAGGCGTTTATTTTGCAACAAGCAATACACTAATTGCTAACAGACCCGGTTCAGAGATCACCTCAGAGGTTTGCTTGGCTTGCACCTAAGGATGCCAGCTGCAGTCAGCCCACGTCCTGCTCAGCAGGCTCTAGCTCACATGCCTGCATCTCTATCACCTGCCACAAGCTCTGTCAGGGGCTGTGAGCCTGCAGATGCCCCTGCAGCACATCCCAGTCTACCCAGCACTAGCAGGGAGAAAAATCTGAGAAGTGGAGAATTTTGCTGATGTGCTACCTCAGTCAGCAGAAGCAGTATGGACTAGTAACCCTTTAACATGGCAGACTGGTACCCAAATCACATGCCTCAAAGCCAGATCAGGTATTTTTGCCATAAAAGCACCTTGCCTCTTCTAAGAGGCAATTCCTAAGGATGCTCTTTGAATAAAATACTAAAGATGACACTACTGCTGCTAATCTGAAACCAGACACTTCTGCCTCTATTTTCAGCTTGTTTTTCCAAGAAACCGAGGCTTGCGAGAGGTCATGTTTCATTCAATAACTTAAACACAATTGCTTATTTTAACCAAACCAGACTAGAGACTCGGTGCTCTAAAGGATTTTTGTATTTATACAAGCTTTAGAGAAATCAGGCTTAGATGCCAGACCCGGAGAAAGGGGTGCTGATTCGCACACAAGACACCTGAAAAGATAAATCCAAGTGACATAAAAGTGAGGAAAGGCTAAGAGCTCCCAAGCTACCATGAGATACTGATACATGGAAAAAAAAGAGGCTTTATTAGTTCCAGTGCTTACAGAATTATTTAAGTTACTGCTTCATTCAGCAAAAATCCTTCTACAGAAAAATGTAACACATGATCTGTAAAACCACAGGAACAGGCAGCAGGGCCAGCAGATAAATGCAGTAAAGACAGTATTTCCAAAATTAATAGAAAAGGGAAACATTTCAGGCTTATGAGCTCCTTCGCACTTTCTCCATGGCTCTAAACTGTTATAGCTCAGAGCTTGATTTATGCATGCAGTCCTGGTATTTAGTTCTCACCAGGGACTAAAAATAAAGAAATTTTACACTTAGCATCCACAGCTAAAGATAATGGCATTACAAGTTAAAATAAAATTATTCCAGAGTAATTTTATCAAGAATGTGAAATCTGAATCTGATTATGAACATCTTTAGTAAAATATGATGTACTGCTTCACCTGCGTCTAAATGCTTTCAAATCTCTAGACTAAACATTTGATACTGTGCATTAAAAGCAGGGAAAGTAATTGAGGATTTACAGCTAGTGAAAATTCTGGTTCACTGTTTTTAAGGACACTTCTGGTGTCTGCTAGACACTCTTATTATTATAGTATCATTACTTGTAAGAAGTCCTAAACACAAAGTGCGTACTAGAAAGATAGTAATACTGCATATATAGTATCACATTGCATGTGTGCAGGCAGGATATCATACATTTTTCTTTACCGCTACATAAATGTTGCTTATTGCTTTACTATGCGAAGATAAACTTTTTACTTCAGCTCATTTAATGGATGGTTCCATTTGGCACATGGATATGAAAAAGAATCAGATTTACCAAGCTGCCTTCTAACAGAAATAGGTAAATTTTAAGTCAGTAAATAAGCTGCAAGACCTTTATACAGCAGCGCATTAGCCAACAATATTACGCTGACATTAAATTGTATTTACTCAAGATTTTTTTATCCAATTTAGTACCCACATTACAGATGAATTTGCACAAGTTTTTGCCATCTCCTTAACCTCTTGTTTCAGTCCCTGTATACCAGGACCAAGAAGACGGTATCTGTCAGTCACTGCTAGGCATTATATACTGGTTTCAAGTAAGCCAGTGTTTATAAATTTAATAGTAAAGTGGCTGGATTCACCAATTAGGTGTTAGACAAAAAGGCTAAATTTTAAACTAGACTATCAGACAGCCAAAAATAATAACAAAAAAAAAAGTAAGCAACTTCACCCCAGGGAATAAAGGAATACCTCAAATTAATTGTATAGATTTAAAAATTAATAAATAAAATGCAAGGAGTATTTAAATCTCAATTCTTGCCTTTCCTGAGTGTCACCAAAACCTCCAGAAGTAATTACAGCTTATGCCATTCAAACATGAGGCCATAATTAGGGATTAGGACAAACAGTTACTGGCACAGAGAAGATGCAAGATGTGGTTTCTGTGAAGTGCTCTGAGTTGCCTTTTATAAAGCAATCAGCTCTGCTGGAATGGTGAAAGCACCCCACAGCTCTCTGGCTGTGAGGCACAAGGAACAGAGGCAATGGAAGTAACACTACAAAATCCAGGGAAATGTCTGTGGAAACAAGTCAGTTTGCTGCAGATGTTGAATGGGACCCAACTCTTGTCAAATGTGACTCCATGGTTTTTACAAATTGCATGACAAGTTTTGAGGAAGGACCGAACTGCAAACCCACAGGCACTAACCTCAGCTACTCTTTAAAAGTTACAAAATGGAGTCAACAGTGGTCAAACCCTGCACACTTTGAGATACGTCTCTTGCATTGTCAGAGCCATCATCGTCATCTGACCCTTCAGAGTCTGCTGGACTGGGAAAGATAAAACCACCTGTACTTTTTCAGTTACCACTGGTGAGCTGGAAAGGTCACCCAACAGGCATGTCCAGCAACAACGTCACGCTCTGCATTTCACTGGGGAGGCTTACACACTTGCTTCCAACACTAAGTGAGAGCCTAGCACGTGATTAACCTGCGGCTCTGGCAAGGAGTGGACCAAACGTGCACCCAGGTGCTGGGCTTACCTGACACAGTGCTTCTCTCCAGGCACTGCTTCTGAAGGTCCAGGCTCTGCAGCTCCTCTGTGCTGGCGTATTTCATGACAGAGTTGATAGAGGTGAGGGTGCTGATGAGTTGCGAATTGAGGGATCCAATCTGGGACTGGGGCTCCCCAAAGGCTTCCGCCAATTCACTGTAGTTTTCAGCAAGCAGCATTTGCTGTTCCTGCAGCAGCTTTTGCACACGCTCGATGTAGTGATCCAAGCCTGTCCTCAGCTCAGGTGGAGGCAGAGGGCTTTCCAACAGACCACTCACCGGCTCGCACACAGACTCTCCACCAACACCAATGCTCCTGGTGCCAGACGGCACAACTGGCAATGCAGGGGGTCCGCAGGCAATGCTCCTCATTTTAAGCCCAACCAGGTAATTCTCATGAACATTTATCTGCCCAACACCACAGTCTCTGGTTTTTATTGCAGAGGGCTTTTCAAAGCCAGGGTGGCTAGAGAACAAGGTGCCTACTCCAACCGAACGCGTTTTAGCAGATGCATGTATGTCCTTGACCCGGCCATCTCCTACTGCCACGCTCCGTGTCTCCATGCTCTCTGTGTTGGTCTGTTTATGGCAGCTGCTCAGAGTGGTGTTCGTCCCGCAGTCTGCCATGGAGGCCACCTCCGTGCTGGTGCACTGGCTCACCATCTCCAAAGAGGTGCTGGTTTGCTGGCTAGCCATAGAAGGCACAGCCATCACCATTGCTTCTGCCCTGGGTACAGCCTCTGTAGCTGTTTCACGGGACACATGCTTCTTGGGGGAGCAAACCACCACATCCACAGAGCAATCCCCACAGCCCACAGACCTCATCACTCCAACTGACCGCACCATCCAGCGGGGGCTCAGCATGCCTGCTGGCTCCTCTGTGTTGATGCCTGTCTCACAGACGCTTGACTCTGTGCTAACAGCCTTATCATGCTGCTGAACCGACCTCCCTGTGCCCTGGTCTCGCACCTCTGCCCTCTCTCTCACCAGCCAGCGGCTCATGAGCAGCTCGGGGCCTGCAGCCACACTCCGTACAGCAGGTCTGCAGGAGGTGCCAACACTGCTCGCCTGCAGGTGGTTCCCCACTGACGAATTCGTGACATCCACATGGTCTCCCACCATTTGGTCTCTCATTTGTACAATGGCCTCCACCATCCTGCTGATGACACGGGGCTGAGCCATCACAGCTTTATCCACTTTTTTCCTAGACCCAGCTGCCTGCAGCTCCTGTTTTAATTTGGTCATTTCCCTGTCATGGGTCGTTTCCTTTAACTGAACCTCTAGTCTGTAAATCTTCTCCTTAAGAGCTTCGATGGTCTGCTGCTGAAGCTCTATCTCTTTCTCAACCTCTGTAGACAAGCCAAGCATGGCCTCTGTCACGCCAACACCAGACTCTCTCATTTCTTTCTCTGTCCCCACAGCTACTTCTTTGTGTTGCCTTGCAGATCTGTGGTATATAACCACATCATTCATGTTCTCATCAGCACCTACAGCAACAGACCGAGCTTCTTTTGTCAGGCTTTCTCGGTTCACTGGGAAGTTTGCTGGACTTTCATAATTGCTATCCTGGATTTTTTTCTCCAAGGCTTGCATCTCAGCAGTCAGCTGCCTAAACTCCTCTATCCTCTGAGAGCTCTGCTCCACACTCTCCACCTCCTCTTCACAATCTATATACAGTTCTCCACCTCTTCTCACCTGAGACATGTGTTCCCACTGCTCTGCATTCCCTGCACTGTAGGATCGCTTCCTGAAACCATACGTGTCGTTTTGAGTGGCTTTTCTCTGTTTTTTGAGTTCAGCCATCATGTGCCTCTTCTCTTCCTGCAACACTGAAATTTTGACCTGCAGTACAGGAATAGTCTTGACTTGCTCCTCAAGCTCCTTGAGACGCTTAAGGGCAATTGCCATTTGCTCCCTGATGTGCTGCAGATGCACTGGGCTCACGTTGGTGACTGGCGTAGATATTCCCGAGCTCATGGGGCTGTGACGAATAGAACTGCCTAATGAGGAGCTAAAGCATGCGCCGTAGTCACCATTCCCCTGATACCCATTCTGCAGCTGCTGAGACATGTGGCCGTACCCACTGGATCCCACAAAAGAAGGAAGGGAGCTTGTAGAGCCCATGCCTCCAAAGCTGGAAAGCCGGGGCCTGCGGACATCTCCAGGTGTGACATGCATCATCCTCTCCTGCTCGAGTCGTCTCCGCGTTTCCATGAGGGTTTTTGTGACAAGCAGGTTGTGCCGAGCAGGTTGGGGGGAGGGAGGAGGAAGCTGCTTACTCTCAGGAACGGTTAAGTAGGAAGGAGATGCTTCAAAGGAAACTGAGGGTCTCACAGCAACCGACGAGGTTACTTGACTCCTTGCTGCCGAACAAGACTGCTTGTTCTCATCACTGTTTGACGACGAGAGAGACTCCGTGGAGGTCCAGCCGCTGCACTGACCACCAGAACTCTTGGTAGCCACTGAGGCTGGTATGGCTTTCCTCTTCTTTCGGATGTTTAGTTTCTTAATGGTATTCCCCTTTTGTATATCATCCACGTACTTCAGAAAATCTAAGTCTAGCTGGTAGCCGTAAGGTGTTTCCACAAAATAGGGGTCTTTTCGTTCTTTTTCATCTTCTCCATTTATAACAACTTCCTCTTGTTCTGGAAAAGAAGAAACAAAACAGCATTGGAAAAACTATGTCTCAGTAAACACAAGTGCAGAAAGACGGGTGCTCACAGCACGCTGGAGGCAGAAACTGCTGCTGCAGCTCAGAGAGCAGACCAGTTTTCCGCTGACTGACCCTCAACACTAAATCCCGATTAACTTTTTAGAAGTTAATCAGTAGGTTTTCAAACGCTGAGAAGTGCATATCCACATATATGTGTACACATGCATACACACCGATAACGTCTGTTAACAGGGCACAGAAGTGGCACAGCTAGTAGCTCAAAGCTGCCCTTCCTTGATTCCCTCCTGTCTTCCTGTGTCACACCAAGCTTTCACATGCTGTGCCATCACATGAAGACCACAGGATCACAATGTACCGCACGAATCATCTGGAGAACAACTTCTCTAGACAGTGCATTCCAGCCGGTGACGGGAACTCTGACGCTGCTCCTTATGCAACCAGTGCCATTAGACTTTACACAGATCTGCAGCTGTTCTACGGCTTTGGGAACTGCCGCCCGAAAAGCAGCATTATCAGTTTGCTCTCACTTCAGCTCACACTACTGCCAGCAGTGCCTCTGCCTCTTCCATTTCAAACTGCATGAAGCCTCCCCCACCAAGCTGGGCAGTGGGACGCCCTTGCTGCGGGACCCCCTTGCAGCGGGATCCCGAATCCCACTGCTGAGGCAGCCTGCTGCCTTGCACGCGAGGAAAACCCGTCTGTCCTCCAGACACAGGACTCACCTGTCCCCAAAGCAATCGAAATAAAACTTCACCAGATCTGCTGTGCTTCCTTGGGCTGAGTATTCATACGCGGTGCTGCTGTACAACCTGCTCCTCCCGTCCCGCCTCGGGGGGGTGGGGGGTGGGGGGGCGGGGGTGGAGGAAAGGGAAAACCAACTGTTGCGCGTTAGGAGCTGGAGCAATAATAAAAGCCAGCTTTCCGGTTACCTGAATTAGCCACATGCCTCTGCCCCCACACTGCACATTTTCCATCCACGTATGGCTGCTCCAGCTTCACGTGTCACACGCCGAAGCCCTGCCTCCCTCCCGCCTTTCTCCTGCTTCCACGCATAAGGGAGAGCCGCCGCGCGGACCTGCGGAGCGCCCCGCACAGCGCGCAGCGGGCGGCCGCCGCGGCTGGGAGCGAGATTCAGCTCTCCGCTTCCAAAAGGAGCCGTTTGGAAGCGGCGTCCTCTTAAAGGACTATAAAACCCTCAGGAGCGGCGGCGGTGGGTGGGGGAGAGAAACTCTACTTACTGCAAGTACAGGAAGTGACTTAATGTTGTAATGAAAAGGTTTCGGGGGAAAAAAAAACAACAACACCTCCTGTTTTTCGAGTTTCCTTGGCATGCTTAAGAAGAGCTTTGTCTACAGACAGTGTAACTGCTTTCATGGCGATCCTTTACCCTTTGGATACCACAGGCCACCCGGAGCAACAGGCGGAAGGAGGATGCTGCTCAGGGAAAGCCTGTCTTCCCCGGCAGAAAAAGAACAGGATGGCGACAGAGCCGCAGGCAGGCACCTCTGAGAGCCGCAGAAGTGGGGCCGACCTGAGATCACTGGTATCTCGGTCCTGCAGTGTGGACAGACTGTTTGGCAGACACAAACAACTGCCCCAGACCACATGTTTCTGTTGAAAGACCAGAAAGTCTCAGTACGCTGTGGTATTTACTTACAGATGCAGCCAAAATAGCCATCCGAATACCAGAGTGGAAGCAAAAATACATGCATACATACATACATACTTTAAGCACACAAGCACACACTGCTCCTTCCAGCAGGACTGCCTCCATGTCAGGCAGGGATAAATTCTCCAGGACTCCCACTTACGGAGAGAATGAGACAGAGCATACTCTCCAAATTACTCCTCTTCCTCTCCAAATTCAGTGCTCTGATTCCAGATTTCTCATCCTGGCTCAGTTCCCTGCAGACAGACAACTCTGTTGCACACCCCGCAGCTCCTCGCCCTAGGTTGGTCAGCCTTCTTTCCCACTTGAACCCTAGATTTGTCCCAGCTCCCACACTGGCTCTCATCCCTTGCAGGCTTCTGGTCTCTTTCTGCCTTCTTCCCATGCTTGGGATTTCCGACCCATTTTCTCTACTTACATCCATTTGCTTGCTCCACCAATTCTAACCCAAAATCTGGTTATTCTCTCGCCCCTCACCCTGGGCTTCATTCTAGTCACTTCACCCAAGCCATGCAAATTCAAGCTCCATCAATTTTACCTGCTCACCCATTTTCCCCAGTTCTTTTCCTCTGCTTGTCTTGGTCCTTGTCTTCCTACCCAGCAATATCTCCGATTCTCCCATCACTACACCAGTGAAGTCAGGCAGCTCCTCTAAGCTGTCCTTGGGCACAATGCTTAAGCCTTGGATGGGGCAGGGTGGAACAGACTCTCTGGAAGTCCCAGGACTTAAAGAATTAATGCATGTTTGGAAAAATATTCATAAAACCTCTAATATGCATGCAAATCTCATGTTAAGTCATGAGAGCTGAACTGGAATCTCGGATATATTCTTTCCTTCTTCGTGGAATAGTATCAAGATTGCTCAACAGAAAACTAATCAAAAATAAATACTAATAAAAAAATATTCACACTGACACTGACTAAACCTCTCCACAACACCTGCAGGTAGCTCAGTGTCTTCACAGTGAAATCCCTTTGGTCCTCAGCTTAGGCTGGCAGCACTACCAGGACACAGTTCATTAACAGCTGTTCCACAAGCATGAGACTGCGTACAGAGCTGACTGCCTGTCACTTCTCCTCCAAATGACACCGTGAGCACTCCACCAACACAATCCCAGTATTATGAGTTGATCTGTGGAGACGTTTATTGATATGTTAAGACAAACGAGGATCAGGCATACAATCTACCAAAACCACAATACTGAGGCAGTGTGTGGGAGCTGCGCCAACCCTTTGTGCATTTTGCTGTCTAGAGAAAGGACCAAAATGGGCGTGGCTGTTAAGCGTGGAACAAAGCAAAATGTATGGCTGTTTCCAAGCAATAAAAATGGGTTTGTTGCTTCCGAAAGGAAAAAAAAAAAAGGAAGTTAATATAAGACCTGATAAGACTGCAGCCCTTCTTCCCTTTAGCCCTTGGGTCCTGGATGAACTGTGGTTGCCCTTACTCCCTAGCTTTGGTTGGTGAGCACCAAGTGCTACACAAGCAGGCACCCCTGATTAACCTCGAAGGAAGCTGTGTCTATTTGCCCTTCAGCCAGAAAGGCAAGACGTCATGCCCAGATACCTCAAGTCAGCAAAAGAGTCCTACCTCATTCACCCCAACGCATGGCAGCACGGCAGCAAATGCCAGGCAGTACAAACACTCCTGTTAGGCATCTTGTCTCATCCTTGGTCAGCTGATCATGGGCATTACTAAAATTAGAACTATTCACCAGTCTCTATAGTAGCTGAGGCAAACATCAATCATGTCATTGTGTTACACTAAAACAGTGTGTGCAGATGCACAAACACATACACTTTTGTCTGTGAAAATGCTGCAGACACGCCTGTTTTCTTCTGAAATGTCATTACATGCAATGAGACACAAACACATCATGCTTTTTGGCCAGTACCTGCGAGGTAAAACACCCTGTGAAAAACAGAGGCCTCAGTGTGGTACTGTCGTTATTAATGAGTTTCTCCAGAAGTATGCAAAGACTTCATTTCCCTCTCCCTGCTGCAGGATAACCATGGGCAGGACACAAGCAGCATTTAAGAAATTCACTCTTCAGTTCTCACCTCCTGCACTGCTGGGACTGGCTCTGTCCAAACTTTCCAGTCTTGCCAACTTCTATTAAATTATATCCTATCTAATGCACTACACAAGAACATCAGTGTATTAAAATACTGAGTCAGCCCTACCTGAGTCCACACTAATCCTGTCTGCTCCCAGACCAGGAGAACTGGAAAAAACCAGAACATTTAGCTGATGTGCTTCAAGACTTCTGAGGGAGAGAAAAGCAATGAAAAACTGGGCAGGCATAGAGTTTTGGTTCTACAAGCTAGGAAAACTTTATTGTAGAGCCACCTTGGAGGGCCCAGGAAGATCAAAGAGAAGGAGCTGAAGATGTATTTTTGAAGCTAAAAGTCAAAGGTGCCTTGAAAAATATAGACATCACATCTAAAGCCTTCTCTCCCCATCTGGTTATGATATCTGCTCTAAGGCATTTTTATCTTGGATCTGACTGCTATTAAAGAAGTCTTTTCCACTGAAATAATGTTATGAATAACAGAGTCTCCTTCCAGAGTTATGGCACAAAACAATTCATAAAGAATGCTGCAGAGGAAAAATACAGATTTAACAGCTGGCATAAATGGGGTCAAATCAGTATTTTTACATGCTCAACTTCAGTTTGAAAGGTTATCTGGGGCAGGAAAAGGGGATAAAAAAACATTCTGACTTTTTGAGTCTCTACTGCAACAGAGAAAAAATTGGTGCTTTTCCCCTTTACTCCCTCCCCCAGTACTACTTTTATTCTTCTCTCTTTCTGTTCTTCAGCACATATGAATGAGTATCAGTCTTGCCTTCTGAAAAAAAAAAAAAAACCAAACCAAACCCAAAACACATGAGGCTGAACATTTGTTCAAAAAGAAAAAGCAGAATGGAATAATAAACATTTTTTCTTTCATTCTTCTCTTCACGTGTCAGCATTTGAATGTAAGTTAAAAAAACAACAACAAAACCACTTGGAAAACAGACCTTAGCGTTGCAGCACACTCATTTGATCAGCTTTCTTTTGGCTAGCAATATACAGAAGATGCCATGAAATTACTAGCTCCCAAACAATGCAGCCTAGCTCTCCAGTATTTTCAAAGGCAGGGGGGGGAAAAGCCCCAAAGTGAAACAATCAACTATCAGATTTTTATTTTATTTTCTTCCAAGAACTGAGAGGGGAAAACTTACAGAAAGTTGTTTCTGTGCTTTGACGGACAGCAGGAGCATCGATTTTTCCCTTTGCAGTTAAAGCACATAGCAGCAGTGTGAAGTATGCCGCAGTGTGGAGCACAGACTCCACACCTCAGTTGGCTGCTTATCTGGCAACAGGAGGAGAGTCATCACAGCACAGCAGAGTCAAGCCATGAAGCTGCCCATGACGATACCCTGGTGCTGGCCTCGGCCACTTTCCTGCAGTGCCAGGCTATGATGCCCGGATGACCTGGCTCGGCTTGTACAGGCAATGGCACAATTGCCCAGCACACTACATTATAGACATGGCTGATAACACCTTCCTTTCTTTTTCTGCTATGGAAAAACAACTAGTAAGCATCACCTTGTAAGAAAGGTAATCTGTTTTGCTATGACGCAGCTACAACTATGCCTGGAGCAAATGGGATTTCACTCCTGAGGCACCTGAGACTGTCAGTTATGGGGTACTACAGTCCAAACTGAAACACCACAGCCAGACAGGGATGACAGACCCTGCTACCAGCCCTGCAGTTACAGGTGTGGAGGATTCTCCGGTTACAGAGAAATTCCATTTACTGCACATTTTACTGAAGAAATAAATCTCCAGTGTGAAATGTTTGCTGCAATTTTAATCTCAAAGAAAAATGAGAAGCTGAAAAATTATAGATTACTTTTTAAAATTTATGTGTCAACACCCCAACTGGCGAGCTGACCTCTAAATCTAAATACTTGATGCTTTGAGTTGGGGGTTCTAATCAAAAAACAGGGACAGCAACTTCCCTGATAATAACAAAGAAAGGATGAAGCTACAACACTGTGTAATAAATAGGTTTTTATTTCAAGAGGTAGAAGCTCCAGCTCAGATATTTGTAGTGGGAAGCCTCACAGAAGTGGATTAAGGACCTCACCTGAAGTCAATGAACACAAGCAGTAGCAATGTTGAAGAAAGATGGTTCAGACAGCTGCGGTGGTTTGGGTGCACTGTGAATGCAGACACAGGGTACTGGGCTACAATGCCACATTTGCCACACAATATTGGTAAAAGAAGGCATTTTAAGAATGGATCTGCTGTCTTAATACCGTGCTCTTTCTAGAAGAAGTAGGAATGTTATAGCAATGGAAGAAAAAGTCAAAACAATCACAGCCACAATGCAAATGCCACTAAATGCATCAAAAATCTTTCTGTTAACTTAAGTGGGCTTTTCCGTTGACTTGATGCACTCACAGTGAAAACAGTCTCTCAAACAGTTCTGTTCCTCTGAACCTGAAAAATCTTAGTTGCTCAGCATTTTACTAGAATTATCATTATAATAAAAAAATTAAAAATTCAACTGTTTAGCATTATAGCAAAAACAACGAACCAGCTCTCACCTTAGTACTGGTGATCAGATGGATGCGCTAGTCTGGATGTCCCACTGTCACCTCCTCCTCAAGGGTCAATTCCTAAACCATTCTTAACTTTGTAGAAGAGCCTCTGGCTTTTCTTATTCTTCTCCCTTTGCTGCATGTTTGCTAGCTACGTGCTGACACTGTTCATAGCTACAAAACCCAGAGCATTTTGGGATCACATAGAAAATGTTCAGAATGCTTACCAGCCTGTTACCCAAAGGCGCATATCTATCTATCTATCTATCTATCTATCTATCTATCTATCTATCTATCTATCTACCTATCTATCTATCTATCTATCTATCTATCTATCTATCTCCTATTTGGTGTTAGGAGGGGGTCCTTCAAGGTCACATTACCTTTTTTTACACCATTAAAGGTTTTCTTTCACATGGTAAAAAAGTTACCTGCAGAGTTTATATCTGAACATCGTATAACACAACTAAAAATTATTTCTGTGAGCTGAAAGTAAGAACCACCTTTCAAAAATCACACCTCCTAACCCTTAGCCTTTTAATGTCTCAAACTTCGAGAATCTGTGAACTGAAAACTTGCAGCTCAAACAGAACTCATGCAAATTAATTAACCCTACATGAAGGATTAATCTTGTTTATGAGAAATCTATTCCTAGGGGAAAATTAAAAAGCACAACCAACTGTTCTGAGAGTGACTGCAATATGACCCCTTATCAAAATTCACAAAATGTCCTTTATATTCTGGAACAACTAACTCCCTTATTTGAGGCCAATAATAAATCCCCTTTTCAACTGCCCTCACCTTCTGGGAATAGCTCTAGGTCTGACAGTTCTGTGGTGGGACATCATGTATGTGCACCGCCTCAAGGCCGCTAACCACGTAAACTCAAAATTAAGAGGCTAGTCTGTTTTGCCTCCATCCCAGTTTCTGACTCACAGGTTCCAAGGGAAATCAAACTATGGCTGGCAGGAAGCAGGGCATGGGTGGGAAGGGATATAGCCATTAGCTTATTCTGCTAACTGCCCCACCAGCTGCAAGGAGGAGCAGAGCAAATCCCATGGTGGCAGCTGTTGCTGTTGTTAACAGTGCTACCATGTCTGGGTAGAAGGTACTCTAAAGCCATTTGGGCAAACTGCTGTCACAAGTCAGCTTGTGGGTGCACTGTGGCTCTAAGCATGACCAGCAGGACCACCATCAAGCAAGTCAGAAGCAAGCTGCAGCCTTAGTTGAATTGCACTGATGCATTCCCCAAATCATACTTTACCAACACCGCTTTGTCAAGAAATGTAATGGAGGAAGAAAGAGCTTGCCTTACATTGACAGCAAAGGGGCTTAGTTGGTTCAGCCACAAAACATGCTCTGCCCTGAAAGACACTAATTTCCTCATAGTAAAGTCAGCCTTCTGCTCTCTCTCAGGTATCACTGGGAAGAGTGATGAGGTGTCAACAGTCATCCTTTACTTTTGGGCTTGAAGTGTTTAAGCGTTAAGTGTTAAAAGTCCTGTTTACTTGCATTTGAAAACCAGATGCCAACAAGGCAAGTCCAAATCCATATGAATTTATTTTTTCCAAGCACCTGATTCCACGTCCACTTTTTTTCACCTTGCAGTATTTGTCTACTTGAGAACTGCCCTTCGTCATTCCCTGAAGCATTTATTTCATTCACTTTCTACTGTGTGCATATTTATGGGCTCCAGGCACATTTGTGACAAATGAACAGCATTCAGTTTAAAGATGCTTTCCAAACCAGACTAACTCTGGCCTGGCAAAATAATGTAAGTTATGGCAAACAGTAGATTCCAATCACAAGCTCCTCACAGCCTGGGAGAAAGCCATGGGTGTGAACTACCAAACATAGCAGGAGAGCAGCTCAGTTTCAGACCAGCATAGCCCTCCTCGCCAAAAAAATATGTCCCAATAGATCTGGGCTAACGGTTTCAGCTACTGATGCTGATGAACACAAGGTTGAGTCCCAGTGTTGGTAAGGCACCTTTGCTGTCCTCTACTGCACAGAAGAAATCTTGAAGCTTCCCCACCTCCCTTGCCAACCTTTGGAAATGTAGCAGACCTGCCCCGTTCTTCCAACAGTACATCATCCTCTGTTGCTTCACACCACTTCATCATCACAAAACAAATGACAAAGAAAAAACAATTGCAAAGACCAAGGCTTACATCCATATAGTAGGATGGGCTTCACAAAACCCAGATAGAGGGCTGGTAAAGCAGAAGAGGAACAAACCCCCAAATATTTATCTTCATTCTTCACTCATCCACATCATCTCCTCACTCCTCATGGGGGCCAAAGAAGTCATGGCTGCAAGCCAGGTGTTTGCCTGAAAAAGTCTGTGCATCAGTGCTACCTGCTGAAGCCCAAGCAAAGAAGGCTGTGTTTGCTTTCTTGCCAAGAGCAACTGAACTGCATCACAAAGCTGAAATATTTAGATGTATAATGTCATTACCCTTCTGTGCCTATAAATCTCTGAAGAGGTGAGAAGTGGAGAACAGATACATAGGGCTATTGTAACAGGAGTAACCATGAGGAAAGAACCTGAACTCCTGGGATATAAACCTGCCATGGATTATTAAAACTGATTTACAGTTTCAGTTTGGTCTTACAGCTGTGCACAGGGTAGAAAAAATGGAAGAATTGTCTTCTGCAAGAATGGTTCTACAAATACTTGTATTTATGAGTCCTAGAAGGACATTATTTTGTCACATGCTTACCTCCATAAGGAATATGGTTTATGCTGCATGATCAGTATGATATTTCAAATACTGGGAATTGTTCCCTCCTACCCTTTTTTATATTAATCTAGTACTGATTCCTTCCGTGAGATAAGACGTGTGTTGCTTTCCAAACTTCAAAAGCTTAAGTGATTTGCATTTTCCAAAAACACTGGAAGATTCTTCTCTGCACTTAAAATAGTTCAGACTGATGAACTGATTTTCTCCACAAAAAAGCAATCAGAGAAAATACAGAAAAGGTCATTATTAGAATTAATTATTTATGCACATTCTAAATAGCTAAAACCCGTAGCTTATAATTTGAAGGATATGAACAGTGTTCAAAATTAGCAGCTTTAAGGATAGCAGCTACCTTTCTGCTGTTGAAATGATGCCTTGCAGTAAATAGGTGCAGTGGTCCCTTCACTTGAGTGTTCACAACACCATCTCCCACTAGAAAACCTGTTCGCTGAAGGAAGCAAACCTCTCTCTATATAAGAACAAACCCAAAAAATCTACCAGAGGAGTATGGCACCACAAGTGCAAACTCCCTTCAGACAGCAGCACTTGTGAGACAACCTAGCTAACAGGGTACTGTTAAGAAACGACGAAAACCCATCTCAGACTAATGTGCTAAAAGAACATCGAGGCTGGTTTCAACTGTGCTACCCTGGGCTGCCCCCCATCCCTTTTCTCAGCTGGCCCACAGCACTAGCAGAGCCAGCCACTCACATCTCACCTCTCCCCCATCCCATTCGAGGGTCTCACTCACCGATCCACACAGAAGCAAACCCTTGGATGCTGCCACGTTAAGTTTTTCAGGAAATTAAGTCTGAAGCTCACTTTCCTTTGCCTTAAAGGGAGTGTGTGTTCCTGACACATCAGCAGGCAGGGAGCCCAGAGGTTGCTACAGAGCATTTATTTATACTCATTTGGAATTTCCTGAAACAGCCCCAGCCCCGCAGCCAGCCCAGTGCAGCACCAGTGGTTTCCTTCATGGCACTTCACATGCTGCGCAACACCTCTGGCTCCCCAAGGGTTGAAATGCCTGAAATGGGCAGCAGGACAAAAGAAACCATACCAAATGACACACTAAAAAGGTAATTCTTTTTTCTCTGATAGAGACAGATTTAACCTGAGAGGGAATTAAAAGTTCAGGTCACTTCTCTTCCACCCACATTCCCTCTCATTCCCTCCCACCCCCACCCCTCTCATTTCTCACTCCCTCATGTGCACCTAGAGCACAGAAGGGTTCATTGATATAATTTGGGCAGAACAATTACCTCTGTTGTAACCACCACTGCTTGCAATTCTGCCTGTGTTACATTTAATCCTGTTTTGTTTACACTTCTCAAATGCACCTTATAATTTGAGGGATAAAAATAAAAACTTTTAGTATAAACTTACAGGAACAGTTTTCTTTTTTTCTCAAACATGGCCACAGTATACAAGATATCCTTCATGCTAGTACAAGCACTTTCAAAATTATGCACAAACATATTTCATTCTTCCATATTAATTTTTCTTGTTTCCACATAACAGCATCTATTCACTCAAGTAA
Source organism: Falco rusticolus (assembly GCF_015220075.1). Classification (NCBI taxonomy): domain Eukaryota; kingdom Metazoa; phylum Chordata; class Aves; order Falconiformes; family Falconidae; genus Falco; species Falco rusticolus. The sequence goes on from NC_051210.1 coordinate 55,951,720, forward strand.
AGATAACTGGGATTCCAGATGCAAAAAAGGTCACTTCTCAGCATCATAAAGAGACCTTGAAAGGCCTCAGCTCCATCTCTCTTCACCTCTGCTGATAGGAACAGTTGCTGTAGTATAGCCAAAACAAGGACTCTAAAAGTAAAGGGGCAAGGGGACAGGCTAATTTAATGAGGATAGTGGTCCTAAGACTTCTCAGGACTAAAGGAAAAGAGTCCTTATTATCATGCCTTCCATCCAGATTCCCAAAAACAGTTAGAAAAAAAGAAAAAAAGAAAAAAAGATATGAGTTGTTAAAATAATTTCTACAATCACTGCAGATTGGAAGAGTTGTGCTTCAAATAGAAGTGGGATCTTGTGCTGAAATGACAGGAGAGAGGTCCAAGTCCTCCACAGCGCCTTCAGCTAAAATGGCACAGACTTCCAATAAAAGTGTTTCCTGAACATGTATAGTGGCTTCAGTGATATTTAAGATGAAGCAAAGTAATATTTAATATTTACAGGCATCAGCTTTTGGACTATAAACTAAGTCATATCCTGTAGATAATTTCAAATTTATTTCCTTGCATTACAAGTCATTGATGCATACATGATGAAACATGAGCTCCTAAAAAAGGTCTGAAGGAGGTCTCTAGACATAACCAACTTGTTGGATCTATGGACCACGAAGGTGCTGAATTTTGAGTGAATTGGTCTGGTTTGGTCTCTGCTCTAAGTACACCATCCATAAAGAAAAGCAGCTTTCCATAAAAAATGCTTTGGGAACAGCTTCTAACCATGCTTTGAAGTTTCTCCTACAAGACACAAAAACTCTAGGGCTGCTGAAACCCAAACTATGCTTTCTGTTCAGAGAAACAAAAGCAAAATTTCAGCCCCTGAAGCACTGCCTGGAGCCTGCAGCCCAGCCCTTTGAGCTCACTGGCCTTCAAGCCCCATCCTTCAACCTGCAGAAGGGTGAGGACCAACAGTGCAAAGCAGCACTGGGTGTTAACTGCTGGGCATCTCTACCTCCATCAGCAGGTCCTTCACACCAGGCAGGGGAGAACATGAAAGTATGCATCTGGTTTTCTTCTGTGGGGGAAAAAAAAAAAAAACCAAAAGTGGCATCCAGGATAAAGTACGAGAAAAGAAGATATGGCCAACAACACATCCTTCTCAAGAGTTAGGATTCTGCTCGGGGGGGTGGGGGGGTGGGGGTGTGTGTGTGTGGGTGTGTGTGTGTGTGGGTGTGGGGGTGTGTGTGTGTGTGTGTGTGTGCGCGCGCGTGCGCGTGTGCGTGTGTGTGTGTGTGCGTGTGTGTGTGTGCGCGCGCGTGTGCGTGTGTGTGATTCTCTAACATTGTAGGATTTTCTAAAAAAAGGACAGTGTGATATCCTGTTTAGGTAAGACAGAATTTTAGCAGCTGTCTCCCCATGGTCCATCTGTTTATCATTACCCTGTGGTTTCAAGGGCTTGACATCTGAACAAGCCCTGCATCAAGTCACGCACCTTCAGTGGACTCTCCTCAAAGGTCAGTCAACTCAGCAGGCTGAAAAAGTCTTGCCACGAGTACAAGCAACATCCCAAACCATGTATCAGCACTTCACCCCTTGCCCAGCAAGCCAAGTATGGAGGCACATGTCTGGGTTGGCACCAGTAAGACCTAAAGGCAAAGAGCACATGTGTATTTATTCTCTTGGCCTTTGAGAACTTTATGATGCCAAATAAACTCATTCAGCTACTGTTCACAGTAGAAACAAAACTGAGGTCAGAGCACAGCTCCCCAGTGAACAAAAAACCAGACTTGACCTGAAGCAGAGTGAACATAAGATTTGGTGTACGGGCAGTCAACTAGCTGGTAAATTTGTATCTGAAGAGGGGGTTATTTCACACCCTTTCTGAAAACAGAAGGCAGAGAGGGTACAATGGATCTCCGAAAGGCGATGGATGAAATGCAGCTCTTTAAAACCCATGCCTCCAACAGACCATATCCTCAGCACTTGGAATGGCTGTAGCTTGGAAAGAAGGAAATAATCTGCCTGACTACAATGATCCAGCCCAGGGGAGCACAGAGCCTGTTCTGACCCATCACTGTCAGGTTTATTTTCCTGCCCCCAAAACCACAGATGATGCATTTTGGTGAAGGTTGGATATAGGATTCTTCACAGTTTTATTTTGGTGGATTTTGTTTTGCGAGAGGCGGGTGGCATTGCTGTGGGTTGGCGGGGGTTTTTTGGGGTTGTTTTTTTTTTTTTTTTGCAAGTTTGGCAGCTGTTTTCCATAGAATGATTTAAAACTTGCTAGCCATTCAGGTCAGACCTGAGACTGATCTGGACTACCCACCTTCTCTTCCCTAGGAGATGCCTCTGGAAGGGCGTAAGAAGAAAGCAAACATACAGCAACATTTCTCCTCTCGGTCTCAGAAACCTGCAACCCGAGAGACTTCCTGAGCCAAGGGTGGTCCAGGCTGGCTTTTCAGTCACAATGTAAAATGTGTATTTTCAGGATAGCTGGGAGGTATTCAATAACTGTATTCAAAACGTCAGCAGCTGATGTGTTACTACTGTAAGGAAATCTACTGGACAAGAGCCTGGAGATAGTTATGGATGACTGATCTGATCCAATGACTATGTAACCCAAAACCTCCATATGAGAAACTTTGCATGCTACAGTTGGTTGCTGCCGTGGACTGATGGGCCAAGGCCAATTTTATGATGTTCAACAGGGAAAAGTGCCGGGTCCTGCACCTGGGTCACACCAGCCCCACACAGCGCTCCAGGCTGGGGCAGAGCGGCTGGAAAGGGCCTGGTGGGAAAGGGCCTGGGGGTGCTGGTCGGCAGCCGGCTGGGCATGAGCCAGCAGTGTGCCCAGGTGGCCAAGGAGGCCAGCAGCACCCTGGCTTGTGTCAGGAGCAGTGTGGCCAGCAGGGCAAGGGAAGGGACTGTCCCCCTGCACTGGGCACTGGTGAGGCTGCACCTCGAACCCTGGGTTCAGGTCTGGGCCCCTCACTGCAGGAGGGACGTAGAGGGGCTGCAGCGTGTCCAGGGAAGGGCCACGGGGCTGGGGAAGGGTCTGGAGCACAGACCTCTGCCTTATGAGCAACAGCTGAGGGAACTGGGGTTGTTTAGTCTGGAAGGGAGGTGGCTCCAGGGGGAAAACTATTGCTTTCTACCTGAAAGGAGGTTGTAGGCAGGTGGGGCTAGGTCTCTTCTCCCAAGTAACAAGTGATAGGACAAGAGGACATGTCCTTAGGTTGTGCCAGGGGAGGTTTATATTGGATATTAGGAAGAATGTCTTCACTGAATGGGTGGTCAAGCATTGGAACAGGCTGCCCAAGGAAGCTGTTGAGTCACCATCCCGGTGTAGATGCGGTGCTAGTGGTGGACTTGGCAGTCCTGGCTTAATGGTTGGACTAGATGGTCTGAAAAGTCTTTTCCAACCTAAATAATTCTACTAATCTGCGAACTGTGAAACTTCTCTCAGCTGCCTTTAAAATATTTTGTCTGCCTTTTCATCCTGTTTGGGTGGTCTGTAACACACTCCCACCATGATATTTGCCTTTCCCCCTGATTGTAACCCATAAATAGTCAACCCTTTCGTCACCACCATCAAGCTCTAGACAATCAAAACACTCCCTAACACAGAGGGCTACCCCACTGCCTCGCCTTCTTTGCATATCCCTTCTGAAGAATTTATAACCATCCACTGCAGCACTCCAGATGTGCAAGTCATCCCACCATGTTTCCATGATGGCAACTATGTCATAGTTTGCTGCTGTAAAACAGCTTCTAGCTCCTCTTGTTTGATGCCCATGCTGTATGCATTGATGCAGATGCACTTCAGTTGGGCTATTGATCCTGTCACCTTTTTGGAGGGGATAATTCCTACATGACCATTCTCAGGTGCTTCCATGGTTTCTAACACATTGATAACCCATGCACCTTGCTGCCACATGGATCTCCATCCCCCACCTCGAACAGATATAGCAGACCAAAGGACCTTGCCAGCACATCATCCCTCAAACACTGGTGTTCTGCCCCCAGGCAGTTTCTAGTGAGCCTGGTTTTATCCTCTCCCCTCTTCAAAACTAGTGTAAAGCTCTTCTGATAAGCCCTGCTAACTCCTCTGCAAAGATCCTTCTGCCCCTTTGAGACAGGTGTACCCTGTCTGTCACCAGGAGGCCTGGTGATGTATAAACCAACCCAGGATCAAAAACCCCAAAATTCTGCCGGTGACACCAGGCTCAGAGCCAGATACTGATCTGCTGGCTCTTCCCATTTCTTCCCTCACCACTTCCTGCAACTGGAAAGATAGAGAAGAACACCACTTGTGCTCCTGATCCCTTAAACAACCGTTCCAAGGCACTAAAGTCTCTCTTGATTGCCCTTGGTCTTCTTTGTTACAAATTCATTACTGCCTACATGAAAGATCACCAATGGAGAGCCATGCTGGGGCAGGCAGCTTTCTCTTCATATCTTTAACCAGGGCCCCAGGGAGGCAGCAGACTGCCCTATGAAGTGGGTACGGTCTGCATATCGGGCCTTCTGCTCCCTTCAGAAGTGAGTCTCCTGTGACAATGACAATGACCCTTTGTGGGAGCAGTTCCTTTTGACGCAGGGTGTAGGCTGATTTAACCAGGGCGACACCTCCCACGCTAGATGAGCCACTGTCCTCATCATTGTTCAGTTCCACTTGCAGAGCCTTGCACCTACTTGTGCATGGGCACCTGGGCAGGTGGGTGGTCCCAGAGGAGACACACCTGCTGGGCCAGGCAGGAGCTTGTTGCCGTTGCCCCCTGTCCCTTAAGTCACCACGTTCTGCCGAGCGGCGAGAGGATGGGCAATCCTCCATATCATATGTCCTGCCTGCCCGTTGGGTCTGTCCCGGGGAAGGTGGGGTGTGATTCCAGTAAGTCTCTCTTTCACTCCCTGACACTCCTCACCCTACTCACCTTTCCCCGGAGATCCGTCACTATGCTGTGACTGCCTGGGCGCACCTCCCACAGGTGTGTACACTGCTGCTGTCCCCTACTGCTGTACGAGCAGGGCACAGCCTGCAGCCTGGCACCTGACACCATGCTTTCTCTTTTCTGTATGGATGGTGAGGCATGCTTGCTTCATACTTGCTTCTTCCTATTTGAGTGTTAGAACTGAGTGAGCTAGCAACTCGGCTTGCAGCTCCCAGCGGGGCTTGACGAGTCAGCTTTGCTCTCCTATCCTGCAGACACAAAAAGTGAATGACACTGAACCTGAACACAAGAGAAAAGAAAAATCCATGGCTCTAAAAGAAAATATATTCTCAAATCTGGAAACACATATACAGGCTTCTTATGCCACAGAAAATGATTCAAAGTGAACTCTGCCTGCTGGGAACTCAAGTTAGAGATTGACTCCTGGTGTGTTTGAAAAAAGCTGACAGTCATTCGGGGCCAGGTGGCCGATCCTGCCAGCGTGGAAGGCAGCCTGTGTCCTTCAGCCGTAATCCCCACTTCCCTGGCTGAGCAGAGGCGGAGGGTGCTGGAAGGAAGTCACGGGTCTGCCAGCACGACCATACAGGTGACAGTTTTAAGCATCTCTTTCCCACTGCAGCTAAGACTCTGCAATCAATCAAACACCATGGATTTCTAGTAACAACTACTAATCCAGAAATACTGCACTTCTGCCCACAATAACATACTAATTATGCAAAAGGCTGAGGCCAGGGAAAGTGCCACACAAACTGGTGGGAAAAAAAAGTGCCATGCAAAACTAATGGGACCCATGGGCAAGAGTACACATGTCCATTATTAATGTGCCATGTAAACTGCCAAACAGTGCCTACAGTACACATGCAGGAGCATGATCGGAGAAGGACAGTAAAGCTGGAGTGGAGCAGGAGATGCTACACTCAGTTTTGCACAGAGATGTCTCTCCTGCTGCTGTGGTCTTGACTGTACCTAGTGTCTTCTACAGGGATATGGGCTGAGACGGTCTGGCTGAGCTACACATGGGCTTGTAGAGTTGTGGCCTTACAACTTTCCTCTGCAAAGGGAGAGGGAAGTAATCTTCCCAGAATTGAACAGTGCATTTTCCACAGCACTGAAGAAGGGTTGCAAGGAAGCCTCTGAGTATTAAAGGCAGAGCAGGGGGAGGAGGAATTTCGGATATCAAGGGGGTGGTACAGGCTGGACCCCAGGGACTGCACCCAAGGAGAAGTCCCTGTGTGCCCTTGGGGAGAGCGGGGTAAGACCAAGCCATTGGAGAAAGGGGCTCAGAGGAATATCAGGGCACAAAAAGGAAATGACGAGCATCCTGGATGGCAGACACAGTGAGAACAGAGGAAAGGAAGGGGACTGTAACTAATGATGGCAAGGGAGAATGGTGAAAGTCTAAAGGGCGATGCAGAGGATGAACAGCCATGTGAGCACATCCAAGTACTGGCAAGCTTAGAAGCTGTGTAACAGCTAGCTGTTTTCACACAGAAAAAGAGAGGAAAGGAGCAGAAGAGAATGATTCTAAAATACACTTCTTTTTTTAACCTTTTAACTTAATATTTGGAAAACATATCTAAAATTTAAGAATCACAATTTATGCTGGAGGGAGAGGAGGAGAAAGGGCACATCCAAGGACTTCTGGAAGTGAAAAAGTACTATTGATCCTTGTAATCCCTTAAAACATGACTGCTCTGATCTTGTCTTTGTGCTTGTCATGTGTGAATGTCAGTCCAGTTTTTCAACCACAAACATGCATTTTATTGTATTTTCTTGCACTATATTTTTTTTTTCAAACTGCATGCTCTAGATTTCCCAGGCCGTGTGCTTGAAGTGTTAAAATTATTTGCGAGGATCAGAGCTGAAATTCCAGTAACAGCAGCTAAGTTGCAGAAGTGTTTTCTTTTTATTATTAGATCTGCAACCCATATGACAGTGCTCCAGGCAAAGGGATTGGTTGTGTGAAGAGAAGGTAAGGGGCTAGCAGTACATCAACAAACATGCCCCTCAGTAATAAGAGACTACTCCAGACCAGCAATGTGTGCTTCACATAGGGAGAACAATCTGTTCCCTATTATAAGCTAATTTGATTCTCACCCTAATCTGACCAAAGCTTCAAACCCAGCTATTAAAAAGTTTCCACCCCCTCCCTCCATCCCTCCCTCTCCTACTTAAAAAAAAAAACAAAAACAACTGAAGAGCAATATCAAAATATCACAGACAGGTCCTGTATGTTGAAGAAAAACAACGTAACTGTTACAAATAAAAAACATACAGGAAAATATTAATAAAAAAAACATGACAGTTACATAAAACACACATTACAGTGAGAGATAACTACGGAGGAGAAACTGAGCAAGAAAAAAAGCACGGGCTCTGAGAGAGGTAAGGGTCACATTACCTACTTTTACAGGAAAGGCGGCTTTTCAAGTGGGGAAGGATGGACTGAAAGCATGGAAGAATATGACGGGTTCTCACACTCATCTACCTCTCTAAGCATCTGAGCACTTAGTTTCATCAAAGTCTGTGTGAAGAATCAGGTGAAGAAAAATCTCAGGAGATGGTACCTAACACAGACTGAGTATATGCTATGAAGAGAGACAGAGGAGGGGGGAGAGCCCTACTTGGACTCAGTTCATCTGCTAATCCCCCCAGACACTGCAAGCTGCAATATGCATCCTACTGTGGAGGTCAACCATTGCTTTCAGCCAATACAGTTAAGCGTGATTTCCGGATAAAATTAGAGGACAGAATGGGACAAAGAAAAGGGAGGATGGCTGAAAGCACGCTGCTGTCCCAAAGCTCAGAGCTGGTCACATGGGGACATCCTGGCAGTAATCTGTACTCTGCCACCAAGGGGAGTCATGTTTCCAGAGGAAGGAAATGGAGATACAGCAGCAGTGCCTACGTGGGCAGCATGAGTGCTCCCTCAGCCCCTGAAACTGCTGTGAAAACATGATACGAGAAGCGCTGCCCTAACGTCATCTCTAATACAAATGGCACAGAAGGGGGGGGGAAGAGAGAGGTGGCCATTACATGAAGCTTCCCAAGGACTTCTGCTCCAGCAGTAACCCTTCAGCAAAAAACATGTCTAAATGCAGGCACTCAGTGTTCATGAACAGAAGACAACCAGCTGTAATCATGCTATTTCCATCTGAGCTACTTCCCTGGGGGACCGTATCCTTTTAAAGGCAACAAAATACCCTCCCTTCCCACAGGGAGGAGATTCATACGCGTTATTCATAAACTGCTTTCGGCAGAAGAGTCTGGGAAGGGAATGATGAATAGCGCAGAACAGTTTTGGGGAAAAAATACACTCTTTTGGGTTAAATGGCCACTGGTAGATTTGCTGAGTTGTGTATCTTGAGAGTGGGGAGAAAGAAGTTGCAGAGAGAATAATTTTTCAAGTCTGGAAGAAGTTTATTCTTTGTGGTTTTCCATGTGCCTGCCCATGCTACTAGTGCTTGCCCCTTACCTAGCCCCATGGGCTGCTCCTCCACACAGGTACCTCTCACCCAACCACCACCACATCCGTGCAGAACAGTTACTTCCACCATGAGACCTTAGGTGTTTTATCACTGTAATTGCCACCAGTTCAGTGAGGTTGCATGGTATCATAAACAGCAAGGCATGCCTGTTTAGTCCCTGCAGCATTATTGGCTTTAAAATACAAGATCAGCACCCTTAGCTGCCTCCAAGGGTGTAGAGGGTATGTATTTCCACAGGGAGCCGCAGCTGGCCACACACAAAGGTCCAGGTGCTGCCCATGCAAGTGCGTCTCAACAGCTCAGACAAGGAAAGCATACATTACTCCATGAGCAAGCCTGCATCAGAAAGGAATGAACACAGTCCTCTGGTGAGGTGTAAGAAACTTCTGGGCAGCTGCAGAAGACAATCCAGAACCAGACACAACTGCAGTAATCTCTTAACAAGTGACAGACCAATTAAATCTGTTCTGTATCTCACTATGCTTTGTCCTTCCGCAGAGCATCTGCACCCTATACGGCTTTGTGTCTTGGGCCGTCCGCTTCCCACCACATTCAATTTCCATTTATAAGGACTGGGCTATCTGGGCCAGACTACTATGTCCTCAGCTCCTAATGATACTGTATTTACTGTATTCTTTCTAACTTCTTCATGCCCCTTCCCTTTCCAGCAGATGCCAAAATCAGGCCTAAAGAGCATTCTTCAGGCAACAAGTCCTGTGTAAAAAAACATGCATGATCCCTGATCCTCTGCAATCTGATAAAGGCCTCTATATTGACAAATGCAAGTCAATGTGTTTGTTTTCAAGCTTTCTGTTGCAGTGGCAAATGCACCCTTGGATTACAGGTAACAAATAGCAATTGCAGCAGAACTGAGTATTAATTCAAGCAGAAAGTTGGCATTGACTGTGAGATCGTGTGCTCCATCTCCAACTGTTCGTCCAATGCAGATCTGGCATCAGTGAGCATACTACAGCATAATACTGATGGAAATTTTGATATGCCTTGTGATACAGCTGATGTGAAATCACTGGAGGCTCACTCACCCTCTGAAATCACTGATGGCTTACTCACCCTTCACCCCACAGATTTCAGGGTCCCACCCTAGCTTGTTTTTTAAATACTGGGAACCACCACAGTGAGTCACTAGAGTGAGACAGGAGCGGGATCCCAGTGACAGCCCCGCATCCCTTCTGCCCGTCCAGAAAGCACAAGACTACCCGGCAATTCAGCAGGCTCTCCTGATGGCAAGGGTCTCCCACCAGCTGCCAAAGCACACCTTCGGCATACACCCATCCCCATTAACTCTGGTGGTTATCGGATACAAGCTCAGAACAGGGAGCATGGTAGGGGAGCAAGCCCAGGCTTAAATAGGTTCTCATCACGCAGCCCTGACTCAACCAAATTACCCTTGCTTGCACAGCTGATTTGATAAAAACACAAACTCACTTGAACCCTGGTCATTCGCACGTGCTAAGCTAAGGAAACCCAGTGCACTTAAGGCTGCTAAGCTCAGAGCTCAGGGTGTCAGTGGCACTGCAGTGATACTAGGTGACACCAACCCTCCAACCCTGCTGGAAAGCAGCAGAGAGCAGCTGTCAGCTGGGGTCTTGGGGCAGGCACCCGCAATACTCAGGAGTAAATGCTCTATCGAACTGACTATGGCCTAGCAATCAAACACTTCCCATTGCTAACTCCTTCATGTCTGTAAGTCCCATTTATTAGCTGAGGGTCTGTAATGAAAACTGGTGGATATTCTGCCAAAATTAGTAACAGCGGTAATGTTCTGCTGCACACTGCTTTTTTCTGTACTTCAGATCATTAGGTTGGAAATCATGCAAAACTCCATGCATATTGGCTAAGATTATGCACATCAGGAAAATCAAATCATAGGAAAGACTGCAATTCAAATAATCCAGTTAACTCAAAGGAAAGTATGTCTACAAATATTTTGGTAAGAGTTGTTACAAATCAATGCAGAGGATGCGTATGATAAAAACATTTGCTCTAAGCAAACGTGTGTTCTATTTATTGGCTTCAATAAAAAGGGTTAATAAGTCAACAGGGTTTTCATAATACTTTACAACCAGTTGCTTAAGCATTTCTATACCAGCAGATGGAAAACGCATTTATTAAACATTTGGTCTTTGAGTCACACTGATGTTAATATCTCAACATTAATTCAAGCAACAGCTTCTTGTAACGGCCTCATTCTCCAGCTTACCAATTCATAGTTATAACTTCACTTAGGAGTCAAGAAAACCACTTGGAGATAAAGAAAATCTAACCAGGAGGCCCACAGGGTGCTGCAGAGTAACTGCATATATAAAATAACCAGAGGGACACCTGGCTGCTGCAGAGGAAGCTGTGCTCCAAGACGGTTTTTTTTATCTGCCATCAAGCCTGCAGCCCCTGGTACACTCTCTAGCGGGGTGGCGTGTGCCCAGGTCTGCTGGGGACAGCTGAGTAAACTGGGAGCAAAGGTACTGGGTGCCTGCACACTGACTACTACAGCAGCAGTTCCTTGCTTTACAGGTGTAACATGACTCACAGTAAAAAGGACAGTGAGTCGCTACAATGACACTGCTTTAAGAACAGTGTAGGAATCTGAAGGAGGTTAAGCCAATAGCAGTTAAACACATAGGGAAATAATTCAAACGCACCCATGTAAGCTACACTGCTCCTGGAAGTAGAAGCACGTTAAAAATGGGCTAGGAAGCCATGAAAACACAAATCTTAAACAAGAGCAAGGGGGAAGGCACAGACAGAAGGGGAAAAAAAAGACCAGGGAGAACTCCGCCACCATATACAGAAAACAGTTCACTTTTGCTTTACAGCAAAGTGATGAAAGCCTTGCTATTCCAACCCCTGCAGCTTGTCCTCCTCAGGAAAACTGGAAAAGCTTTTCTTCTGTTAAAACACTTCCTCATGTCTCTGTTAAACAGATGACTGACAATTCTGTGGTCTCTGGATGCAGACCATGAGGTGCTTAGAGAAGTCAAATAAAGCAGATGTTTTCATTATGGTTAGAAACAAATATGGTTTTTAATCCTTATATTTTTTAATCAGTCTCCTATGTTTGCTTTGCTGCTTCCTTGTTTTCTACATCAGAATAAATGGAATTGGACTGGAATTTCACACCATTCCGTGCCTTTCAGAACATGTGTTTTGAAAAGAAAGTTTCAGCAAACCAGTTATTAGTGAAGGGCATAAAAATCCAGCCAGAAGTATTTCTAAACCTCCCGGTAAGTTTTAGGCTGGTGTGCACCGTGTTTTTTGTAGCTTCCTGGAGGATGTTTCTACAGCTATCACTACAGAAATGTTTGCAGAGCCTCATTAAATAGATGATTTAGGCATCAGGCCTAGTAAGCACAGAAGCTAACAATTACTGGAAGTTTCACCCAGCGGTTAATGGACACACTAATACTATTTTGAGAAAAAATTACACCTTTTTTGCTTTGTTTGTGTCTTGTACTATGCAAAGAGAAATTAATTTGTACCCTGCATCGAATCATCTCCAGCCTCCCTACAGCTCCCCACAGACGCAGGGTATTTCCCAGCTCCTGCTGCAGCTGCTCCCAGAGCATGATCTGCACTGCTTAACCCTGCAAAGTTTACCAGACTGAGCAGTAAGCTCACATGCCACCAGGGCAGACTCGAAACTGCAAATAGTTCTAACCAACTGACAGCACTCAACTGATAAAATAAAGCAAATTTTTTTTCTGAAAACGCCAATTTATCTATCACTACCATTTGACAGACTTCAGCTGTTTTCTGAGGAGATGGCACAACTTTGACAGAGCCTAATGCAAAATCAGTACCAAGTCTCCAAATCGACTTCTAAAATGTATTAAAATGAACAAATAAGCTTGCAGCTCACAGAAATACAGTTCAGTACAAGACCTCTGTGCAATGAAACCTGGAACAGAGTAATAAAACAAAACTATTGTCAGCAGCAAACAAAACTATTGACAAACAGTACTGAAGTCTAAATCACAGTCTCAGTTATTTATTTGCCACATTTAAAGTTCATGTCTTTACCAAGATATACAAGGGGCAGAAAAATTTATGATAGGTGCTTTCATGATAAACGCATCACTTGCTTTGTAGGTTATCTGGCATACACACTCACTGAAAATATTTACAACAAATATACTTCCCATAAACATACTTAAAAAAACCCCTCTATACAAATGCAAAACAGCTTGATCCTTTCCTGGAAACAAGTTCCAAATTCAAGCATTTCTCCACAGAATTTATCGGCAGTAGCAGTCCATATAGGCTTTATACAGAAAAAAAATTACCAAAATAGCACATAGGTATAATCATTTAACAGTGCAAGTACTCACATTCTCGAGTTAACCAAAGCAAACCACTGCTCCTTAGTCACCTCGTACTTGAATGCAGCTGAACATGTGGTCAAACTTGCCAAAATATTCAAGTAACATAAATGCAGCTGAGTAGTCCATAACAAGTCTTTCTAGTTCTTTTTCCTGCTGCTGATTGATTCAGAGGGTGCAGAAACACCACCCCTGAAGTTGGTCTTTCCACTCTTAGAGCTCCATGCAATTAAGAAACTTGCTTCAATACTCCAACGCCCAAATCAGTTCCTGCTCATCCAAAGGCATTTTCTCCCAGGCAGCAATGGCAGGACAACAAATCACAGGTATTTGCAGCCCATTACTCTGTCCATTGTGAACTGCTGAGGATTTGCAGACAGGGGCATATATAGCTGCATGTTAGAACGCCGGCCTCAAGGGTTTGCAAAGCCAACAAGTCCTGACAGTCTCTGTAAAATGTTGTCCAATTTAGTTTTGAATTAAATACTTGCAAGTCATTATAGCGTCTTTCTACGAATAAGGGAACAAACAGCTTCTACCCTGTAAGAAGCCTTGTTTGCATAACAATCCTGAAACTAGAACTTCATCTTGCATTAACACATCCCAGTACAAGCATTCAGCTTCTTTTAGCTTTACCTATCAGCCTACCAACGCGGGGGGGGGGTGGGGGGGGTGCGGGGGGGGAGGTGGAATTAGTAAAAACCAATCAGTAACACTCCCTGCACAATTTTTCTTTCCTTGTAAGCAGAGGGAATTGTTCTGCATGACTTCAGTTAAAAGCGTATTACTAAAAAAAGTCAAATTACATGGGGGGGTTTAGGCAGTAAACAGCTACAGTTAAGTCACACAACAGAAGTTTTGAAGCCTGCTTTCTCAGAAGGATTACGAAAGGCTACAAAAGGATATAGTTTCTTTCTTATAGAGTATACTTCTAATTGTATAAAAATGGGGAGGAGGGAAGAGGAAAATATCCTTTTTCATCAGTCTCAGGGTTTAACAACATCGGTAAATTTAATCTTAAATCATCAACAGATAACAATAACTCCCATGTCTTCATGTAGCTTCCACTAGCCTTTAAAAAAAGACTTCTTGTTTTGCATGAATTGCAGATGACACTCCATATTTCTAATGCCCTTCACACAAATGCTGTAATCCCTTGCACTAATTAGAACAATTCTACAGTGACCACAGTGAGTAATTTCGGATTTGTTTCCATACCAGAACATACTTTCAAAGGAGGTTGGTGCTAAAATCCCCTAGATAAGCCAGTTCTCAATGTATGTATGTCATTATCTAGCCAGTAGCATTTGAACACGAATGCATAAGCCTTAAGGGGGGGGGGGGGGCGGGGGGCGGAGCTGAAATTTCTGATAACATGGATAACAAAAAAGATACTTAATGTTCCTTCCCAGGATATTCAAAGTGATCCCAGCAACCACAGCCTTCATTGATAAATCCATTTCCCATCATACCTACATTAGGAGGTCTCACAAGAAGCACCTGCAAGTTCCTGCCACGCACTTGAAATTTTCCATGTAATCCCACTGTGGCAGCCTCAGCTTTAGTGGGCTCAAGCTGTGTTTGCGCAGTGATCAGGAGAACACGAAAATATTGACACAACCACAGGAGGAACCTGCTGTTGTGCTGTTATCTGCAACCTCTGCCCCCTCCTGACCTGTCAGTCCTCCTCAGCAACCTTTGAACACCAAGCGATCTGTTTCAAAGCATGTCACCCAACCAAAACAGACATCTCAGGAGCTTCTTAAAATAATGAAAAAGTGAAATTAAATGAACTGAACTGAACACCTCCTCTTGATGTTGCTTGAGAAATGCTTTTAGGTTTTGCTGAGAAGCAGGAAACAAAAATCAGCCTGACGAGTAAGGGTGACCAGGAAGGGCTGGAGATTCGATGTGTAAGAGCTGGTTAATCTCACAAGTTAATTAGAGACACAGGATAACAACCACATGACTTTCTGCAGCAAACCCCTAGGCTTCTCAGAGTCTGGTGTAAGCTAGAATAGCTCCTTGAAAGCAGAGAGCGCTGCATGCTAAACAACTGAGTGCCAGTCCTTACATCTTTGCAAACACTTTATATACTTAAAATATTAGGTATGGGGGGAGGGGGGTGTGTGGCAGGACAGACAGGCTCCGATTTACCAGCAAATTAGTTTTCAGTATTTAGTTTTAACTGCTGCTACTTTCACAATTTAAGAAAAAAAAGGGTTTTTTTAAAAGAATTAATAATTCGAAGGGTGAAAAGCGTTCCAGATTAGTTACCTGTAGCGCTGCCGTTAGTATTTGCTGGGTAGGCCATGTTTGCTCAGTGACACATCCAGAGCTAGGCTGTTAGGTGTCATGCAAATACCATGCATCAAGTCCAACCAGACATGCAACCTGGAACAGACAAGAAAAAGGCAGTTAAGAACACACAATTTTAAGAAGTTAGGTACATTAAGCAGTGGACATCTCTGAGTGTTTAAAGTATCATCTTCAGTGTGGACTTCACCATAGTAGTAATTTATATTCCTCTTAATCAGTGTCCTAGCTGTTACAAAATCCACAGCTGTCCTGGCGTCTGAAGCTGAATTGTGGCTCTCTGGCAACCTCCAAGGAGGACCACTGTCCTCAGCGACAATGTAGCCAGCTGAATTTGCAATTGGCCTTGGTTTTTTGGCCTGACCTCAGCTTTTTTGTGCTTGGTCCCTGGACTCCCTTGTACCACAGCAGCTTCCTCACTTTGCTGGCACATATGTAAAGTTTTAGGCTACCCAATGTTTTACACAGGCAGGGTTAGAGGATTTTTATGTAAAGACCCCCCACAGAACAGCTGTACCAGCGAGCGGGGGACCAGCTGCAATTTCTGAGCTCACACGTCCCCCATGGTAAGTGAGGGCAGAAGGACCCACTGCAGACACAGCCAAGGCCAGCACATGCATCCCCACTGCTGGACAAACCCAGCAGCTGATGGCAGCTGTGAGGACACCTGTGAGGTCAGGGAACCAGAGCTAGCTGGCAGAGACTCTGCTGGGACAGCGCACGGCTGACTGCAAGACCTGTCCCATGCAGGTCCCACTGGTGAGAGGTTTTCTGGGTGTGAGGTTTTCTGTCAACCCACATGTGGCGGATTCAGTGGAGAAGCAGTGCTTGCCAGAAGCTCAGGCTGCTGGTACAGAAAAAGGGCGGTTGCCCTGGGTGGGTGGCTGCCAAGCTAGAAGCCAAGTGAGAGGCAGGAGCAAACCCAGCAGCAGTTTTTTGGCTACCTGGCTGCTGCCTGGCTCTGCAAATCCAGCCTTGCTGGCTCTGCAGCCGTGCTCCTGCTTCTCCTCCCTGGCCCACCATAGGGGCAGCCTGATCACAACCATCATGTTCAGAGCAACAGATCTGACTAGACTGGGGCTGCAGACACACCTCCTCTTGGCTCTGCTTCAAGTTTTCTACAATCCAAACAGCATTTCATTTTGTTGACCCAGATAGGTGGAGCTTAGGTGTATGCAGAACACCCTGCTTTGCAGACCCCAGTCTGACTTAAGCTGACAGCTCCTCAACAAACCAGTCACATTTTTCCAATTAGATTTGATTTGGCTCTGACAGTACATGCATGGATGTATTTCAAAGCTAAGCAGATTAACAGAGGAAAAGAAACCCAGAAATGAATTAGTGCAAGCACCATGTGAATCTGAGTCAAAGTTGCACCAACCCATAGAGAAGCTGGCTGTCTCCTAAAAGTCAGAGGTCCACCATGCAGGCTAATACAGCTTAGCTTTCCCCTTCAAGGAACATAAGCACAAATCACTTCATTTTTAGTACAGTCCTGACATCAGTTTTCCAAGAATGCAGAAACACCTCCAATTGCAACTCCTCCTCCTCACACTCTGCCATATATTCTTAAATTTACAATCTCTTGTTCAACGGAGGGCAGGACATGAAGCCATGATAAAGATTGTACAAGCAAAAGACTACAAACAACAAAATAAACAGGCATCCAACACAGACCCTGACATAGAGGCCCATCACAAGATTCTAGGTGTAAGAATAATCATCAGATGTCTGAAACAATGAAGCACAGAGAAAAAAAAGCAGAAAGGCATGTTGCTGGCCCAGTCTGCAGCCAGGTCCAAAGTTTGAAACCTATGAGCTTTTAGGAAAATATTAACTACTTCCTTTCAAATGAAGAAATTTTCAAGAATCACTTCCATCTCTGCTATTGCCATCAGGATATAAAGTTATGTTTGCAGTTCAAGAAAGGCAATTTTTACTGAGTCACAATGAACACTTACTCAAAAATTATTATCTGTCTCCATGTTAACTTTCTCAGGACAGTCACTGTCTCAGGGCAGGCTGCACTTTGCTGGACACAGACTCTACCAGCAATGCACCCAAGCGTAAACCAGGGCTGAATTAATTCACCCACTTCTAATTTGTTCAGCACAGCTCTGTGCTTCTCATTAGTGCTGTAAACAGGTGTGCTTCCCTGCTTTCGTTATGCTTATTGTACAGTGCTGCAGCAGAAGTCTTGCACCATTGTATACACAGTGTCTAAACATAGCTCTTGCTTTATCAGGCAATTCATGTTCCGCCACTCTGCTGTTTCCTATCCCTCTAGAAGCAAAGAAAGCTCAAAGGAGGCTGCTCAGGAAACCTGACCCAAGATTTGCATCCATCTGGCCAAAGTCCTCCAGAGTCCTGTCTCAGTGCTCCTGCAGAGCTGGATGTTAGCTGGTTGCCTGCACTTGCTCAGCTTGCAATACTAGCTGCACCACCAGCTGCACCACCACTAACACTGGTACAAAGGGAGATGTGAGAGTATGCACCCAGGGATGGGTACAAGCAGATGGATGGGAGGGGGCCTTGCAGGGTCCCACTTGGACCCACCTCTTTTAGGTGCAATGCAGTCCCAAATGAAAGCAGGTCAACCACCGAAGTGAGCCCCAACTTAAAACCCATGCTTTGGCGTGCCTGGAAACTCATCATGGGTTTAAAAGTAAAACCTGTTAGGCTCCATCCTATCCGTTTCAAAAACACTAGGCACCATCACAGGCACACATGAGGAGAGCTTCCCAATAACGAGAACCAAATGCAATTGAGGTAAGAACTGACATAAAATTAATAAAGACACTGCTGAAAGCCAAAACAGAGCCTCAGGTCTGCATTTTGTTGTGGCTTAGAGAGATATAATTGACCTGGTACAAATTCCCTTCTAGGTACACTTCTATTGGTTTCAAAACTGTGCAGGCTTAAGTATCTCCATTAAGAAACAAGTTCACCTCTACTTAAAACAGTGATGCTTCTGAGCTTAAGTGAGGATTAATAAAATAATCTAGGAAGCAAAGTCAGTCCAACAGATAGGAGAAAAGAAGAAAAAAAAAAAAAGAGAAGAACATAGGGTCTAGTAATTTGCTAGCTAAGGTAAGTGGAAGAATTAGCTCTTTTCTTTTTTTTTTTCCTTAGATGAAATGCAGCTGCAGATGACAACCTGCCTATTAAGCAGCTGTTAAAAGTATGGAAAAAATCTGACCTAGCTCAAAAGACTGATGGAGGAAGGGAATTCAAACTGCTTTGAGCCACAACAATACGTTGTGAACCTAATTTCTGAAATTGCACTGACACATACATGGAGCATTTTTAGAAAGGTATTGCCTGTGATCCCCCAGCAACACACACCCCAACAGCTGCACTTTGCAGGAGTCCCTCATGTGAGCAAGGCACAGGATGACACCAGAGGCCAGCTAGAATACACAGAAAAGGAACATCTAGCCTGCTTTACAGCAAAGCATGTTCTCCAGCACAGACTTCTTACAAAAGAAAATCTGTAGACGAGCTTATATATTCCATTCTGAACTCTTCAAATTTCTCCCCATGTGTTTTTACATGCTCACCCCATGCATGCCTGTGAATACTGTGATTTACAGACCCTAGGGCAAATGCAAAACAAGCAGAGACTAGCTATATGAAGTGTTATTGCTCAATGAAGCAGTTGTTTATAAAGTGTTTTGAATGAGATATTCAAACTCTCTTCTGCCCTGAGGTTCAATAGCAGAAACCTTAAACACACATGATCCTCAGTTTCTACAAACTATCACGACACCCAAGCTTTTACGTTTTTTTTCTTTAGACAGAACATAAAGCCTATGTCTTAATCCTGTCCTAATCACAAGTGACAAGAACCTTGCTCCTCCTTTGTGCTGCATCTTGTCAGGTCACCTACACCTATTTGTGCACCAGAAATATCTATGTACATATGCATCAGTTCTGGCATCCACATAGCAGAGCTGTAGACTCAGGGGGCACAGACCTTGTAGGAAATCCAGGCTCCTGCTTTAGCCCGGTGTTTGCAAGACCAGCTTAAGACACAAAACAGTTGAGATTTTGATATAAGAGCAGTTGTAGAATGGTTTCTTGGCCACACAGTAATTAGAAGAGAAATATAACTCAATTCTTAGCCCAGAAAAACAATCATGAAAGTTGTCCTGTCCAGGGGCCGCAGTCACACGTGGGAAATGGTGATGTGCACATGCTTGTTTGTGGGATTCAAGAAGACAGGCCTTGGCTTCCCAGGCAACAGCGCTTTAGGCTAAGTAGATATGCATATAAATTTTCTTTTTTCTCATGGCCCGCACAGACTGTTAAGAGTAAATGGTCATGTCAGCCACTCCGCACAAGCTCCAGATCTGCAGATATCCTGAACCACTCACAGGGTGAGTGTGGCTGATACACCAAGATGCTACTGCTTAATATCTGGACTAAAATGGGGAGCATTGTGGGGCAGAGCTGTGCAGGATTCAGGCGTACCAGCTCCCAGTTGTTCAGGTGGATGTAGTCAGAGGATGGTCCCTGGAGGGAAACCAGCTCTGCAATCCTGTCCAGCAAGTGCAAAGCGGAGATTAAGTAGACCTGGGATAGAGAGGTTTGACAAGTCAACCCATGAGATGCAACACAGGAGGAAGAACTGGTACTGCTCCATTCCTGTTACACATCAGTGCAACAAGACTTCTGCCTGACACTTCCCTCTCACTTGTGAGCTGTCCAGGCAGTAGAACTCGCTCAGTTTCATTCTGAAAGATGCTGATAACATTTGCAAACAAAAGCCAAGACACATGCAAAACCCACCTAAACACACTGGTAATTTCTGTAGCTGCAAGAAGAAATAGGTACTGGAAATCCCTCCTGCTCAGCCAGAGGGGCAAGCACTTTCCAAACTTGTGCAGCTCTACAGTAAACAGGAATGTCTGCAACCTAATTTGTACCCTCAACCAAATATGCCAGGCACAATTTAGATGAAGCAAGGGCTGAAGCCAGCAACAGCAAAAGAGAAAGTATGCAGGGAGTTGCTCTGTGGTTGGTATCTACCCTGGGAGAATGACTGTGTATCTCACTGATACTTTCTTTTCAGTCTTACCCCTGATGTGGTTGTGTTCTTCTTATCCATATGTTTATCAAAACAGGGGGCCAACAGACTGAGAAGCAAAGTTTATAAGGCAGAAAACTTTTGCTGGTTTTGTTGTTTCTTAAATTTAAAAACCAAGTAAGAATGCAGGCATGTGGATTTTTTTCAGGTCAGACACACAGCAGTCAGCTTTGAGATAAGAGTAAACTGTGAACAATTATAAATTTCCCTTAATTATTTAATCATGCAACAATTTACCCATTCACATACTTTCTAGAGCAAATGCCTTTTTAATGTTGAATCCAAATCACAAGCAAAACTATGCAAGTTCAGTTGCTGCCTAAGTCTGACTAACTGAACAAAATAAATCACTAGCACAGGCTGTTTGCCTAGGCCACCCTAAAATGCAAAAGTAAAAATTCCCTGGGATCAGTGTTTCTTGCAGCCTCTCTCAGGCAGCAGCCTGTTGTGATTCAGCCTCCTCCATCAACAGACATGATCCAGAGCCGATTCTTCCTATATGCAATATGACAGGCAATTTATATTGGACTATATTTAACAAAGCAACCAAAAAAAAAGCCACCTCTCACTATGGTATATTTTTTTTCTGCAGGATCTGCAGTACGCTGGGAGCAAAAGAAGCCTTGTAAATCCTTTAAACAGGCAAGTTAATTAACAAGATATGGCTACGGTCAGCATTAATTTACCTGCCTGCCTTCCTCACTCCCTCCACATATGGCATTGGCCTGTAAAAGGCCTCTCTTTACAACACAGCTCCAGGCAAAAGCTGAGCTAAGCTCTGGTAGAAAGGGAGTGATGGCTCAGAAACTCTGGGACCTGAGTCAGCAAGCTGAAAGAACAGTCAGAGTGCTCCCAGCCAGGGCACGTGCTTCCCTTCTGCCACAAAACCAAAAAAAATCAGACCTGACTCTTGAGCTTTATTGCTTTTGAACCACAAACTCCCAACTACTGCAATGCCAGGCTCTTATTTCTTAAGTTATGTTGGAATTAACCATTAGTCATTTTCATTGGGATGTCCTAAATTGTCTTCCCCCTCTCTGAAGCAGACTTGCATTAAGCTCTCCACCTGGTTGGTTACTTCTGCAAGCAGAGAATAAATGCACAACCTTCAGCAACAAAACTGTCTAAGAGGTTTTCTTCTGCACACATGAAAACAGTCTCCTCCTCATCCCCTGAGCTGAGCTTCTGCAAAGTTTCTGCTTCAGTCTCCCCAGCCACCTTACTGCACAGGAGCCAGGCTTTACTGGGCAGTTTTTGGTGCAGAAAATGCCTCAGAAAATGGACATATATGAAACTCTTTCAGAAATCATTGCATCCTTCTAGCTACCCTAAATAACAGCAATTTTCTGAATCCCTCCCCAGTATTGCTTTGTCATGTTTCTTAGCGATACCAGCAATGCTCTTCTACCATCAGCTGTTGGGTTTTAGTTTCCCTTCATACGGAATTTCCAAATGGGTCTGGAGGATCCAGAAAAGAAATCAGCTGTTCCGCACAAGCTACTCATTGACTTGCTGGTACCAAGCAACAGGGGAAGGATTTCTAAATACTACCCAACAGACACAACAGTAACAAACATCTTGTGAAGCCAGACAAAATAGTCCATCTAGTTCAATAGTGGCAACAAGAGATCCTATTTAAGGAGCGTGCACATGCCTGATGGTGAGTCTATGCTTCTGTGCTCTTCTGGCACCAATGGTTGGATTGTGAATATCTAAAGGTATCTCCTTATTGTGTTATTTCAATACCACATAAATTGCCTGTGAATTTGACTAGCTCTTTTCTGACCCTGCCAATGCTGCCTGCCTATGCTGCTTCATGGGGTGGGAAGTCCCAGTCTGTCAATACTCAGTACATACACTGTTCTTGTTGTAAACTGATATCCTACAAATTTTACCGAATGCCACCAAATTCTTGCATTGCAGGGTTTGGTGAGCATCAGTGCAGATTCATCTTATGCACACCCTTTGTGATTTTATAAACCTCAATCTTCTCTCCCAGCTCATATGGCAACTCCCATCTCCAGATCATTTTACTTGCCCTGTTTGTACCCTTCCATGTATATTCACCATACAGAAGACCCTTGCCATGAACAGCATCTTACTAAAAAATTGTCTGCAAGAACAATCTTACAAAATAGGGTAAAGTACATTCAATACTTCTCTTAGCATAAATGAGATTGGCTCTAACAACCAGCTAATACATGGGAAGGAAACCCTCGGTTTTAGTAATTTTTGTCAAACAAGAGAAGAGTTAAAACAAACCAGAACTTACCTGCAGCACAAGCAGTTTTCCCTAGTATAGGCCAGAGGTTGGACACAGCCCTCCCAACGATCCCAAACGCACATCAGGTTAGCCTAACAGACTTCAGGTAACCATACCTGTTCTCCGAGATCCAGCAGGCTCACTGTCAGCCAGGAGTAGCAACTCTTACTATTTTCTCACTATCAGGATTAGCGTTCATTGGTAAAAGGAAGCCTGTATGGAATCTGTACATCATAGGTGGCATGCTTTTGTCACTCCTGATAAAGAGAACACCCAGTCTATATAGAACCAGGCTAAAATCTTCTTGCTTTGTCCAGTCTGTTGCGTGGTGGCCTATATCTAATGTGCAAGAGCATGATCTTTGCTCAAGTGCAGTGAGCCTGAACATGGACAGGTAAGTTTAGATGATACCCATCACATAGTGCTGCAAGGCCCCCCCCACACCCTGCAAATGTTCCCAGACTACCTATCTCTTCTAGTAATCGTTCTTGACATCATTGCCATCACGTTATGTTACAGAAGCAAAAAACCCAAACCTTCAGAAGGTTCCACAGTGTTGTAACTCAGAAACCAATTTCTGTTTATATTAGGGGGGTGGGATGTGGAGTGGGGGATCAACTAGAAAAAGAAAAACAATTCAGGTAGAAAAACACAACTTTTTTTTTAGAACTGAAATTCCTAACAGGTGATGTAGAAGACACTCCCTTTGATTTATGCCAGTGAATAATGAGTCATATGAAAGCACATGAATTCAGGCCAGTATGGTATTGCTATGGGTTGTAATGCTTGCTGCGACAGGGAGCCCCGAGGATGCAACTGGGCTATCCACATTTTTCTTGTGGAGAAGCAGGAGGGCTGAGACTTCCACGGCTTGAAGTAGTTCAGTCTGATGATTCTTAAAGAGGGAAATGAAACAACACGTATGCTGGGCAGTGTTTTCATCTACCGTGATAAAGACCCAAATCCAGCATCGAGAACAAATAAAAAGGCTTCCAGAACAGGCCTTAAATTAGAAGAGGAAAAAATGTATATTGGGGATGATGCATGCATGCCAGCTGCAGTGTACCTGTGGCCTCCCCGTGCTGACAACCCCAGAGCTGCTGTGCCTGGCAGAAGAAGCAGTCCCATTTTCTCTTCTACAGCATGTACATAAACTACCCATAACATCTGTTCACTAAGTGGGGCAGGATGAAACACAGCATCCTTTCCACTCTTTTGGCTTGAAACATTAAAGTTGAATAACTGTGGTAAAACCACATCTGCAGATTCAAATAGTTTTAAATGAATTTGCTTATTTAAAGTGAATTTAAAGGTAGATAAACTTGAAAGTTGAGATTAATAAACCAGTCAATGATGTTTATAAACAGCTTATGAAATGCACTATGATCTCATTTAGACTTTCCATCTAAGACAAGTTGTAAGGATTTTAAAGCAGAGACTCTAGTAAATGGACAAATTTAAATCTTCTACAAAGTGCTCAAGAATTTAGTATTTGGTGACATTTCATAATCAGTGGCACAGGTGTGAAAGACTGCCAAATCTCAGTCTGTCTCTTCTGATTTTAGGTCTGAGATTCTACACATAGTCAGAGCAACCATAAATCTGCTATGACAAAAGGGTGGCATGCATTGCAACCACAATTGCTGCAGGACAATTGGTAAGTTCAAAGACTTGTCTAGGCAGCATCTGCCCGTGTAGCTCTGCCATGGTGGTCCCAGCTGAATGTCTATCTTTACACGAGACAGCTCCAGCAGCCGATCAGCTTTGTTTCCATCTAGCCCTAGATGCTGCTTGCTGCCCCAAAACAACATCCAAACCCCGGCAGCTCTTTTCTTTTCCTACTAATAAGGGTACTGTGGACTTCAGTATCAACCAGTCCCTACCATATAGGAACAGAGAAATTACGGGCTTTTTCCACAGTGAAAATGGAAAACTATGGGCAAGGAGACAAAGTTGCAAGGGCCAGCCTCTCTCTTTTCCTCTACCACAGTTTACAACAGGGGACTGTAAAGTCCTACTCTGCACATGACTCTACAGCCCACACCAACAACATCCATCACCAGTAAGTGTTAGACTGCATCTACAACCTCAATATTAACATGGGCCCATTTCCCTTTAAGTTGCTATGGCCCTATGGAAACACAAGGGGATCCCCACCCCTCCCAACTTTTCCATTGCACTGAGACCACAAACATGCAGCTTCAGCTTGGCCAGGGAACACACTCAAGACATCCTCCAAGCTGCTTTCCCCTCCTACCCCATCATACAGCATCCCTCAGGAACAGCCAGCATGTGTCCACAGTTTTTCTTGCCACCTCCCCTGGCCACAGACCACTCTGAGGCTTTTTGCACTCGTTGCAGGGGTGAGCAGGTTTCTCTTGTTCCTCCTCCAAAGCCACCATCTCCACGTCACAGCCTGGGGCCTGCAAGGCTGCACATTGTGGCAGAAGGGACATGGGATTTCATGGCAGCAAAAACCTGTCAGCCACCTCACCACAGGCAAAACTGCCTCTTGTTACTGAGCATGCAAAAAGTCACCAAACCCAATCAACATTTTGACCTGAAGCTGGCATGAACCAACTGGAGACCACCTGGCAGCACCTGCAGCAGAGCACAGTGGAGCCAGCCTATCTGGGCATCTCCAAACTCCTCCTGCTTAACAGCTTGCACAGAAACACTTGTCAGCTTTCTGCAAGTGAGGTACTGCCTCTGCCTTGCGTGTAGCCACCTGCAGAGAACTTACCTAAGGAGGGGACCACAAGTTGGGGCAACGCACTTGTCCCTCACAGGGGGTGTTCCTCTCTGCCAGCTAGTCAAACTAATATCAAAACAACCTGTTCCTAATGCTCAGGGACTTTGTCACTTAATCAGAGTAATTTAAGTTAGCATAGAGTTCACAAAACTTCTCCTCCTCCTCCACAGAGAGAGGGTGAGCTAATGCTTGCATTAATGATCCAAAGCATCTTCTCATGCTCATGCCCCCCTTCTTTTTTGAACAGGTGGAGAGTGTAAAGTTCTGAGATCGACGATGCACATGGAAGTGTGCTGATTGATTAATTGCACAAGAACTTTTCACCTCGGGGAGCCAGGCATTAAAACTCAGTGAATTACGTCTCTCTTACAAATTATGATCCAAGGCCCTGCACCTGGTTGCTAGCATGATGTACACACTGCTCTGCCACAGGGTGCCAGGAAGGAGAGATGCTCACGCAAGTGGGTATCCAGCTGTCGGGACAAGGGTAGTACTGCTGCCATGCACAGCACTGAGGACCTTCAGCACTGTGAACATTTTTGCACCAGTCAGTCACATCCCAATAAACTCAGCTTTCATTCAAATTGTCTATCAGCCAAAAATACATCTTGGCGCTGACACAAGCAGGCACACTCTATGAACAAGGGGCCATCTATTTCTTACAGCACACATCAAGCTAGAATCAAATTTGTAATTCTCCAAATGACATACAGATCTGGAAGTCGCCTTCTTATAACTCTGAGATAGTGGATCAAGTCCAGTACAAACTGCAAAAACAGTACCTTTCTATGGAGATCTATAAATATCTTACCTTTAAAATACTTCTGATTGATTTATTAGTATAGCAGCACATTAATAAAGAAATAGCAAAACAAGATGTATCTTTATCAGTCATCATATGAGCACATGGGCATAAATAGATGGCAGTGCATCTTTCACCGCTAATGAAACTCTAGAAAAAAAGTAATACAAGAGCTTAACCTTCTAAAGAGCAGCACAGCAGGACTGTCAATGAAACAATGCATTTTCAATGTGATTCATGTGTTATTTTGCAGGCGGCCACTCCCAGGCAGGAAACTACGTGGCATATATAGAACTAAAACTAAATCAAATCATCTTAGCAACAAAAAAATGGCTTTTATATTCACTCGCATTATCCAGAGAGCAAAAGAAGCTGCTGCACAACTACCAATGCCCTCCTCAAACTATACGACCAAAGTCCTAGCAGAGGCACACTTCCTTTGTTGAGATTATCATTATACATTATTATCCACCTACCCATTCCCCAGGAAGCTAAGCTGTATTTTGACTCTCCCCAGCCCCAGCACCTATGGATTTGTGATAAACCCTCAGCCACAGCGAACAAATCAACACAGAGTTAAAAGCAGATCCATCTGTTTTCTTGGAAGAACTGCAAAATATAAAATCCACAACTTATTTATACCTTCCCCCCCCCCCCCCCCTTTTCCCTCATTTCATGCATAATCAAGAACAGAGCAGCTGAATTTGAACAAGGTCTGTCCCAGTCAGAGCAGCTGAATTTGAACAAGGTCTGTCCCAGTCAGACAGGAAAAGTTTTGAAGATCCAGTTTCTGTTTTTATGGGTCCCTTTATTACATGCAGCCAGTGTAATTTCCCTACAAAGCCTAAACCCACCCCTTTTTAGTGATACAGATAATCTTTTACTGATTTTAAATCTTGAGAAATGCTTTTATAGGGGAAGGGTGTTACAGCAGAAGTTCTCTCCCTGGCTTTTACCTTAGATATGCTGAAGCTTTTTCTCCCCTACCTTACTTATTTGGAGGAACTACTTATTTTCACTATTTCTGTCACAAAGGTTGCATGCACCTTATCTAGGGAGAATCACAGGATGGTCAATTGGAAGGAACCTCTGAAGATCATCTAGTCCAACCCCCTGCCAAAGCAGGTTGCACAGAATTGTGTCCCCATGGGTTCTGAATGTCTCCAGAGAAGGAGACTCCACAACCCCTCTGGGCAGCCTGTTCCAGTGCTGTCACCATCAAAGTAAAGAAGCTCTTCCTCATATTCACATTGAACTTCCTATTTTTCAGGGTTTTGCCCACTGCCCCTTGTCCTGTCACTTGGCACAACTGAAAAGAGCCTGGCCCCATCCTCTTGACACTACTCTCCCTTAAGATATTTGTAGACATTGGTAAGATCCCCTCTCAGTCTTCTCTTCTCCATGCTAAAGAGGCCCAGCTCTCTCAGTCTTTCCTCATAAGGGGGATGCTCCACTCCCCTCATCATCTTTTTACCCTCTGCTGGACCCTCTCCAGTAATTCCCTGTCTCTCTTGAACTGGGGAGCCCAGAACTGGACACAGCACTCCAGATGCAGCCTCACCGCGGCAGAGCAGAGGGCAAGGATCAGCTCCCTGCCTCTGCTGACCACGCTCCTCCTCATGCACCCCAGGATCCCACTGGCCACCTTGGCCACCAGGGCACACTGCTGGCTCATGGGCAACTTGCTGTTGACCAGACCTCCCAGGCCCTTCTCTACAGAGCTGCCTTCTGGCAGGTCAACCCCCAAGCCCCAGCCTGTGCTGGTGTGTGGGGTTGTTCCGCCCCAGGTGCAGGACCCTACACTTGCCCTTGTTGAACTTCATTAGGTTCCTCTCCACCCAGCTCCCCAGCCTGTCCCGGTCCTGCTGAATGGCAGCGCAGCCTGCTGGGGTATCAGCCACTGCTCCCAGTTTAGTGTCATCAGCAAACTGGCTGAGGGTGCACTCTGTGCCTGCGTCCAGGTCCCTGATGAGCGAGTTGAACAGGACTGGAGCAGCACTGACCCCGGGCACAGCGCTGGCCTCAGCCTCCAGCCAGGCTCTGCGCCGCTGATCACAGCCCCCCGGGCTCTGCCGTCCAGCCAGTTCTCAATCCACCTCTCTGTCCGCTCACCTGACCCACACTCCTGAGCTTACCTGGGAGGCTGTTGTGGGAGACAGTGTCAGAAGCCTTGCTGAGGTCAAGGTAGCTACATCCACTGCTCTCCCCTCGTCTGCCCAGCCAGTCACTCCATCACAGAAAGCCATGACGGAACCAGCCCTAATTTTTACTTGCTCCCATTCCTCAGAACAACAGGTCCACTGCTGAAAAGCAAGCAATGGGAACTGGTACACATCTACACATTTTTACTGACAGGGAAGAGGACAGACAGCCATAAATGTTACAAGACGGCATGACACATTAGGATTAAAGACTTTTGCAAATACTTTTCCTACTATTATCTTTAATTTCTTAATTTTCTAAAGCCATGTAATCGCATATAAGGAAATATTAACTTTTACCCTTTGCTCCTTTCTGCTGTACTGGAATGGCTTTTTTTTTTTTTTTTTCTCCTCACAATACAATAGCAAAAGCAAGCACTGAGGTTACAATTGAACTTCTGTCGACACATTTATCACTATTTATTAATCCATGTTTTGCCCTTTGTTTCTGACAATGTATATCTAATAGCAAAACACTGCCAAGAAAATGAACAAAAAGAAGGCAGCATGCTGACATTAACCTGCAGTGAGGATTCAAAAGCAGAAAAGGTGTAAGCTAGGCAAAAGTTTCCTTAAGTAAACATTTCATTTTCCATTCCCTACTTCTAAATACCATTACATATCTTAGATATACATACTTACACATTGGGCATATCCACTGTGCCATTAAGCAATACCGTAAATAAAAGATTAAGAAATTAGATTGCACAGTATTTAGAAATATTCTACATTTTCCTACTCAAAAAAGCAGTTCCACTTTCAGGGAGGAAGGCTTCCAGCAAGGTGAAAGCTCTCTGCAATTGTTTAAGCTGGGGAAACACCCTGTTGAGAAAAATATTTTATTTTCAAAGACTACAAAAGTACAAAAACTGTTATTGCCTACCTCTACCAGTACAGAAATACCAGCATGAAATACTAACTTGTAAACAGGGTAACAAATTTTCCAACATGGTAAAAGGATATCTGCTTCACCAGAAAAATGTAAAGAGAGGAGAGAAGAAATATCAAGAAAACTATGCTAAGACAAAGTTTGTGGAAGAACTGAAATGTTGAACACTGTGTATGAATTTTTATTTTAATGTTCTGATTCAAGAAGTAGACTATATTTATATATGTAACTGAATATTACAATTCAAGTGTTTATTTTATATATATTGTTTTAAAGCATATTTAGAACTGGAAAAAAGAATACAAAAAAAGATTAAAAAGTTATCCTCAGTTATCTGAGGACATGAACAGATTTCACTATGTTTCTTACCTGCTACCATCACACTGAACTCCAACTACTATGAAAACAGGACATTACCAAGAATGAGAAAAGGCTGGCTAGGTCACATCACAATAAAGTTCTTAAAGGGTGAAAGCCAGCATTAATTCCCTCCTAAGTGTAACTAAAATTCACTACATAATAGCTCAGGCACAAGGACACATAGACAAGCACTATTTTCATCAGCAACTGTCAAGTAAGGCATGCTCTTTAAGGGCCAATTTTAAGAAAGGTAAGTAGCGCTTAAATAACAAAACTCCTTAGTCAATTTCTTCAGTTTACATTGTCTCTACTCCCACGAAATTGGGAAAGAAGATGGTAAACGT
This sequence comes from Falco rusticolus, assembly GCF_015220075.1. NCBI lineage: Eukaryota > Metazoa > Chordata > Aves > Falconiformes > Falconidae > Falco > Falco rusticolus. The sequence continues at coordinate 55,981,506 of NC_051210.1, forward strand.
GGACAGATCTGAACTGTTGCTCAAGCCTTACTGGGCACCATACATCTCACAAATTGATATGCCAAGTCACACCATGTTCTCGTGACTGTGAACTACTCTCACAACTGATAGCAAATAAAGAACTGGATGATTGCAAACTAGCCTTAACTGAAGTTCAGTAGCTGCAGCATAAAACCTCACAACTTTGTATGCACCTCTACTTGTTTGAAATTAGCCCTTAGCTAGCTTTAAGAGAATTGTCATATTTGTCTTTTGGTGCATAAATCACACAGCAACAGTTGCTTTAAAACAATAATTAGATTAGCTATGATTACTGCTGATATTTGTAGTGGGTAGCTTTTTTTTAAAAAAAATAGGTTTGGGCTTATACATCGCAGGTACCAGAACACATTCTTGAGTAAGTGCAATAGGCACAGGAAAGTTTAACTTAGCAGTGGATGCTGCAACTACAAAAAGTAGACTGCAGATCTTCAGAGGTATTCAGCATTTCATTTGCCTTAGGGTGTCCACGTAGGACTTGCAGAAGCAGCAGAGGGCTTTCAAAGCATGCTCAGAGAACTGCTGATAATTACAGCAGGGGGTCCCTGAGCCAAAATAGATGGGAATATCCCTGTCTGTGAGCTAGTCTGCTCCCAGGTGCAGGGAAAGGACAAGCATAAAAAGCAGTCAAATTCCTTTGCGTGATGTTAAAGAGCAACACTTCTCGTTCCATAACTGATGGGATTTTTGCCTCAAGTGGGAGGTGGCCTTTCACACAAAAGCTATAAAGGTACATCAATATTTTCAATGTGCCTCCCACCACCACCTCCCCACAAATTCAGCAATGCCCACAAATATACAGCTCTGCACAGCATCTGCCTCTCTCTGCTGAGAGCTTGAGGCAGCTGGCCTTGCTGCAGGACAGCTCATAAACCCTGACACCCTATATATGGTGACCGACAGTTACTCTGGCGGTGCTCACTTATGGTAGTATATTTTGGAGTTCAGCAGTTTTAAACTCATATTGAAATAAAGACAGCTGTGTATGTGAACGCCACTCTATCACCTCCCCTCCTGAAGTATTTTTGCAGGCAGCTATGCCCCAAAAAGCTACAGACACAACCCCCCCCAAAAGTGCCAATTAGCAAGTATGTGGGAAGGGGAGACTGAAAAGGCGTAACACTTGGTGGTGGCCGCTCTTTGCTGGAAAAGCCAAAGTATTAAAGGTAAAAATAACGTTTAAAAAAGGCAGCTTTGAGAAATTCCACTGTATTTTGATGACTTGCAGCAATGATAAGTGGCAGAAGGAAAGTGACTGTTGGGACAGCATTTGGTTGTCAGCAGCACACGGGTTGCTGAGAGAAAGTGGGACAGAACAGCAGGAATCACTTCCCATACTCTCTAGATCTGTGAAGACACCAGCCAGCCCCTCCCAGAAGCTGCGAGAACAGTACTTATTTACATTGCTGCCACAATAAAATAGCATTCAAAAGCAACAATGAAGATATAACACCCTTAAAAAATATCTCTAGGAATCACAGCTACTCTATGCATATGAATATTATCTGTAAATATATATATATCATCTTATTAAAAAGTGTTGATAAATACTGCAAGTTAGTGTTGACGCACGATGGAAAGAGACAACTACTGTCTAAAGATGTAATTATTTCCTCCCTGTGAACAACTTTCAAGGCCTTAGTTACACTACAAATAAATATTGCCGATTGAGTATTGTACTTAAGAAATTACACATTAAGCAATTTGCCTCTTTCTGAAGGAAGAACAAAATAAAACCAGAGATACAACCAGAAGCCCAAAGATACTGGACAGTTCTTAAAAAACATTATGGATTTCATCTATTCATCCTGCAGAGAGAAATACTGTAGGAAAACACGTTCCATGGACCACTGTGCTCATCTGTGTCATCACTTGCTACGAGGATGACAGATACGTGAGCTCCTTCCTCTGCAACACTGAGAAGCACTGGTCTTACCAATACAAGCTGCTGCACAGCTGAGTACTGCATAGAGCACATCTTAAAATGCATTCAGGGCTGCTGAATGCCATCCTCTCTCCAAAACTGGGACAGACTCACTCTCCACAGTGCACTTACAAGTCTGTGTGGTATTCACAGAGTGGTAGCTGTATGGCTTGTCTAGGTATAAAGGAACCGTGAAACACCTGACCACAATGAAAAACAGTATCTCTGAATAATAAATATTTCAGAATAATACCAAAACAGAATATTTCAGATCGAAACAAGATAATTTCCACAAGAACAAAAGTTATGTCCAGTGCACCCAGTGGTGATCACGTTTTCTACAAAAATCAGTTTTGTTTTGCTTTTTTAAACAGACTTTCTTAATTCCAGAAGGTGAGACCTCATGAAAAAGCTTACAGTATCATCCTCTTCAGCATTCAAACACTGATTAATGGCAGTAAGAGTTCCCTTCTAACATTCAAACCACGATGCTTAAAACTTGTTTTCAGGACGCTATGAAGGAATTAAATATTTTTTTAAGCTTCTGTTGTCAAGGCAGAGAGCTTCTGATTACCATCAGGTGGAACCTACACAGTTTATTACCAAATTTGCCAAAATCATCAGTGGGCATAGCAATACACACTTCTACAAGGCAGACACTAAAGAGGCATGGGAGGGGAACAGACCTCAGACTTCTCAATATGCCTCACGGCCGGCTGTGTTTTGCACCAGCTCAGTTACAGGATGGGTGGAAATCTGCATTAAGTAGAAGTAGGAGGAATAAAGAACAGGAATAAAAGATAACCAAATCACCCAGTGAAGGTGTTTGAATTATTTCCTGCCAACTGTCTTACCCCAACCTCTAATTCTAGACAAGATTTATTGATATTATTGATTTATTATCTTTATTCTTTACATCCTAATCTTGATGTTACCAGATCTGCTGATTAAATGAAATTTATTAATGTATATTATGACATCAAAGTGTATCACGTTGACTTGTGGCAGGCTTGCGCTAGTTTTAGATTTTCTTCAGAAAATTTCTGAGCCTCTATATGGGTGTAATCAGGCAAACAACTCTGGTGCAAAACACAGCTCTTGGTGAGACTGTAGCTTCTGCCCCTACACCACAGATGCTGCAGTAGGCTGCTTAATATTCCCAACAACACAACTCAAAATAAAACAGGATAGGGAAATGTGTTGCAAGCCGACAGGTGTGCCATTTTTGCCAGGAACATTTTCTACATCAATATGGAGACTCCTCAGATATCAAGGGGCAGATTTAAGGGAATTATGAGGACTCTGGCTTTCAAAAGGCAGGAATCCATCAGAGAAGTTGCATCCTATGCAGAAAGCAATCTTAGGAGAGTTAGGCTAGTAACATGCCAGGTATGCACGTTACACCTTTACATTCCTAAAGGTCTCTGAATTTTGACCCAAATACCTACAAGATTTATAAGCCTCCCCTGACTTTAGTGGGGGGAGTTTCACAGGAGACAGTAAAGGGACACTGGAAGTGGTTACCACCGAGATGCCCCTTCCAGCCTTCCCAGCTGGTTGCTCCCATGAAGCTTGCTGGTGGTCGGCACTGCCACTAGTTTGCACTACTCCGCCTTCCCTCCTGCAATATCGTGAGATCCCACAGCAGGCCCATTCAGAGACTGAAAACAGCAGCAAAAAAAGCCCACACGGAAACACTGCTCATTTAGTGATTGAGTAATGTAGTTCCCTGACCAGCTTGCAGCGCTGGGGCTTGCTGAAGGTAGGGTGCATGGTGCCGCTCACTCTGTATATATCCCTAAAGCAAAGCCTGGGCTGCCCCATCCTGCCCTCCAGCCCAGCCATTTCTTTTAGCTTAAGCCAGTGGTTACCAGGAGCTGAAAAAGTAAAAGCTAACAGCAAGCACCAAGGTATTATTCCCCTCTATTTCACAGAATGTCATGGGGAACATTAACAATAGGTAAGTACAGGATGCACAAGCACCCAACTTTCCCAGGCATTAGCAGTAAAAACGTGCAAGCAGCAACACATGCCAACTGATAAGCAGCTGTTTCAGGAAATTCACAGAAGAGCTGAGCCCGAGTTCAGAGCAGTCACCGTGCACGCACTCCGCAGAGATCAGAGCTCTCATGTGAACAGCGTGGCTAACCTCATATGGGTCTGTTTCTCAGCATGTAACCCATTCTAAAAATGTTTTCACTGCCCAAAATTTCACTGACTGACTGAAGTCCATTAAGGGAGGCCAAAACTTTACGACAAAATTTCTCTCAGCTGGAGAAATCCTCAAAGTTGTAAACCCTAACTCTGCTACTCACTTCCTAAGCTCGGTCAGCCCCTCTGGGCAAAGCATTCAAAGTGATGACAAACCCATCCAGCTGTAGATGCCTCTTGATATCTTGCAAGGTGTGATCATTTTCCACTGAGTAGTCTGAGCCTCAATACTTACAGAAATAAGATGATATATATACACACACAGAGATGCACATATATATATATACCTATATATATATCTTGCATGATCAGCCTGGAAAGTTTTTCCACACAATTTCACCTAATGAGGGCAAAGCTGGCTGAGGCAGCATAAAAATTGGTGGGAATATCAATCTTATTTACTGCAAAATGATGAATAATCAACAGATAGGTAAAAGACCACAAATCTCATTTCCAAGCATTGTGGCTACTCCCTCAGGAAGCTACATGCTCCTCTCAGTTCAAACTAATTCAACCAGTATCGAATCAAGAAAATTTCCTAAAAATCTCTGCTGAGAGCACTATACATAAAGTTTTCATTATAATAACCCAGTATTTTCCTACAGAGGCTTCACTTCACAATGCAGGAGCCATCATATCAGTGAGACACAGCTGCACAAACCAAGCTTCCTTTCACTCGTGGTCAAATCAGTGAGTGGCACACAACAATTGCTCTGCCACAACTCCTCCTCTGTAACTCACAGAAATACACTTGACTTCGAGCATGCTCAGCCCAGTGGTTACAGCATAATGCAAACCAGTTATTACCTAATTTTCTGTAAGTTTTATATTATAGCATATATGTATTTCCATTTATCTTTGGTAGACCACAACCTTTCCACTGGCACTACTAGCTCTCTTTAAGGTCATCTATCACTCTAAACTGGGAGGAGGGGTTGAGGTTTCTGTTTGTTTGTTTAGTACCAACAAATGGTGATGATGCTTAATAAGCACTCCTAGGGAACCAGTTTTCTAGCAGTATTCCTCTATAATGGTTATAGTGCAAATAATGTACTGGCAGAGTTAACGAAAAAGAAACTGAGCAGAAGGGGGAGGGGGATTTTTTATTCTTAAACTTAAAAAATGAGAGGAGAAAAAGTAAATCATCACACTAGCTTTGTTACCCTTTTCCAGTACAAGAGAGATTGAGCAAAGAGAAGGCTAGTATGAGGTGAAACCTGAAGCATCCTTTTCCCGTGTTATTTTTTTTTTTTTAAACTTGGACATGCTGTGCAGTTTATGGACAAACGCAACTGCATTTTTTTTACCCAGACCATCTTTTCTAACTTTTTCTATGAAACCTGTCACTGCTGATTCACCTCAGGACAGCTGGACACTTACATAAGCATACACTAGTACATACACCACACAACATATTGTGGCTCTAACCTCATTATCTATCTCAAAAAAAGATGGTAAAGTTAGAGATTGTTTTATTCCATATTTAATTAAGCAAAATCCTAGCCATTTAAAACAAATAACACTCTCTCTTTTCATTAGTATAGTTGAATGAATTGCACTTTTGACTAAAGCACAACATCAATTAGTTTAACAATTCAGCAAAAAGAGACATTTTGTAAGTGATTGGAAGCCTGATTTTATTACTGGAATGGAGTCCAGCATTTTGTAAATTCAGGCACTGAAATCTAGACCATTTTATGGTAGTTCCCCTTTCAATCACTTAGAAAATGCAAGTAAATGTCATCCAATTTGCTCTCTTTGCTTGAAAGAAATGTGATTTTTACCTGCATTCAGTTACCTAATCTGTATCACACTGCAATTTCTACCTGATTAAGAAACTTTTAATATTAAGAAATTGAATGTAAAACAGGCAAAAGAGCAACGGGCAATAAAGAAATAACTATGCATTCTAATAGCATACATCTGTGGATAAACTCTTAATTGTACTCAGATTAATGAATAATCTAATGCGTTAACTAGCAGACATCTGAACAAGACAAAGAATATGGACCTTGCAAACAGGGAAATTAAGCTTGTTTAGTTCAGCATCCTGACCATCTTTTTTCTATGTAACTGGCCTTAAGGATTAAAATATTTTTGCATTTAATACATTGCCCAGGTCAAAAATTTTTTTACTTTACAAAAATAATTTTAATTTTCCCAAACCTATTTGCTTTCTTCTCAGTATCATTACAAAACCAAGGTACATTTGTATTTGAAAGTTTTTGGTATATAGACACATGTAACATTACAGTTACTAATTAGCTTTTGCTTAATAAATGTCAGGTTTGATAGTCTGCAAGCCAAGGTTTATTCTTTCTGTTGACTGTATGCTTTTTAAAATTTTATATTTTATACTTTTATTTCATGCAGCTAGCACAAGTCATGCAGAGATACTGTCACTTCAGCATAAGAGCATCTGGGTAATGGCTGCCTATCTGCAATTACAAATTTCATAATTCTCTCTCCTATCAATGTAATTAACTTGACCTTAAAACCTTTCTGACAACTGACAGTCTCAAATCACTAATTTTAATTTCTTATTTGTGTTATCTATGAGAGCTAAAGGACATACCACAAAATATCTGGTGAAAATACACTTTTGCATATCTGAGACAACTAAGTTTTCCACAGAGATGCCTGCATGGTACACTTTCTACACAAGCTACCTCTTGTGCATAATTAGAAACAGTTTCTTGCACCTGACAGCCACTTTTTCCCCCTAACTCAAAATAAAAATGTAAGTAGATGTGGCACCGATTATCATAGGTTCTGAAACCCCCTTCTCTTTCCTGGGTGGCAGGTTTTGCTAAGGAAATGTAGGAATACAAACTCCACCATGTCACAAACAGATGTGCTGTGGCATGAATGACTCAGAACACATCTACTTTTTCCAGCGTCTAACAGGTTCATGACCATCTACTCAGAAAAGTACTTCAGATACCATGTCTCAGTTCAGGTCTACCCTTCAATTTCTTTCAATGTATATTAAAGTAGCACTACTGAATTTCAATAAAGGTTGCCAGCGTTCACCAGCATTTTACTTTCATGCTGATGCTCAAGTACGGCACAAGCATCTTATTTATCTACTGTGCTTAATATTTTTCTATATATAAAGATGCCATATTTTTCTAACTATGGCTTAATTTTGATAGTTCCTTCAAGACACCTGCACTTGATCCACCTATTTATCCACTACTAACCCTCAGCCAAGAATGTGTGATCACAGCCCATAATTTTGGCATATTTGTAAATATTTAGCAATTACCCCTACTACTTCAGCAGAATCCTTCTCAGGGGTTATGTATGCAGGATGGCACCAATGAGTCTTTAAAAGTGAGCAGATGAACACAGCCCTGCAGGACTTTAGTTTTTCTGAGATATAAGAGGAGGAAATGAAAAGGAGAAAAATGCAGTAATTTGCAACTCTGAGAATGGGTACAGCTACCAATGCTTTTCAGACCTGGAACACCCACACCTCCTCAGTGTGGATGTGTGGCAGACGAGCAGTGAAAGGTGCTTTTGTCATCACTACAGAGCCCTTTTTATGCTGAATACCGTTTACCATCATTATATAGTTACAGCATATAAAACAAGTTTTCCATAGAACTACCCACACTGCCATCTAGTGCAAAAAGATGCTTAAAAAATAAAAAATTCTAGTTCTAAGGCAGAAGGTTGTCAGTGTGTTTCTCCCATACGTAACAGCAAAAGGAGGTAAGAATTGTGAAACTCTCCTTTCTTTTCAACAGCCAACACAGGTATCTCCTACTGTTGTAACTGCTGACCACAATACCCAAAGATGTGAGATGAGGGTTGGGAATAAAGACTTCATTAACTCTCATTTCTGTCTGGGAGCAGATCAGGTATTGGGAACAGAATAGGTTTTTCTCTTCCCTTTTTAATAAGCACATCAATTATACAGAAACCAGGGTGTGTCTGGGAACCAAATGAAATACATCCAGCAAGTGTCAGCCCACAGGGAAAACACGCAGCCTCACCCCAAGAGGGTGGCAGATGTTACAACAAAATTATTATTTGCATGTTACACTAATCATTACGCTATGCCTGAAGCAAAAGCGCCACTGGCTGTGGTTGCTGCCAGAAGTAAACTGCACAGGACAAGGGTTACACAGCTGCTACGCAATAAAACTCAATGTCAGGGCTCGGCCACAGCTGCTTCCCACGGCAGTTTGTGAGCCACTGCTGCTGACGGGACAGAGGGACAGGAATGAGCAGGACCTTGGGCCAGTTTCCGCCCCAGCTACCTGCCAAGGACAAGGCAAAGCCATGGGACACAGCACTGGTCACTCAGTGCCTCACGCCCTGCCAGTGGGGCCATTGCAGGATGCTGAGGGGTTCACACCAGCTATTTGACTGCCTTCTGGTCAGCAGGATGAGTGAGGAAACCATATTGTCAGCTATGTATTGAGCCTGGCTCTTTCAAGCATCACTGTCTAGTACCCAAAAACCCCACATCTTTTTAGTAGCGGCTGTTTCTTAACTAAGGGATTTTAATGTCTCTAACATTTAGCACCCCGCTCCCACTTACATGGTTAAGCATGGAGGGCTGCTGCTGTCTAAAGAAGTGGGAGATGCAGCTCTTCACAAGAGCAGGAGTCAAAACTTCCAGTGAAAGCTGTAACTTATCCAGTGCAGGAGCCTGAAGTCTGACTGCTTCCCCCACCAACTCAAAATGAAAATAAACCCTTCTCTTCAATTAACCACCCAAGTTACATGATACGAATATGCCATGAAGTTTTCATTTCACTTGAGGTAGAGTGATGACTTTGCAGGACCCCTGAAGGCATCCAGTTTTCAGCATTTTGAGTTCTTCTAGATGAAAAGCAAGAATATTCGTGCACAGTAACACCCTCCTGTAGTACAGCGTCTGAAAGACACCTGTAACAGTGTGTGTGTGGGAAAATCTTTAAATCAGCAGCCTGCTCACTGTCATTATTTATTATAACCTGGATTAGTCACCAAACACTACACCAGAAGATCTAGTGACCAAATAAGCCTGCCTACCCACAACTGTCAGGCAGGATGCTCACACAGTTACCTTGCTCAGCACCCTTGTAAGATGAACTAGAGTAATTTTCCTGCTAGGAGAAGACGGCTGTTCTTACAGCCAGCCTTGTGCATGAGTTTTCTTTCTATCTTAGAGCTGAAGACCTTGAGACCAGCAATCCAGTGCTTGCTCTCTCAATGGCATCCCAGAAGAGAATGGAAAGTTCTTTGATTTTGCTGTAAAGAAACAAGGTCCACCAATTTACAAAAAACATACTGGTGTGGAGTCTAAAGCTTTTTACAAGAACAAATAACTTTGCTATAGACACAGCCTGAAGGAGACTGCATTTTGATCAATTGCTAGATATTTTCTGTGTTGTGCCCTAAAAATCCTTGGAGAGGATCCCATGGTGCCCACGTACATTTGTACACCGTGGAAAGTGGTTGCTTTCTGTGCCACTTAGCTCACCTGCTAAACAGCCCTGAGAGGCAAGGTCAGCAATCAGTGGACATGCTCCAGTCCAGCACCTTTCCTTCAAGTAAAACTACAAAGCTTTTCTGCTTGGTAATAAGAGAGTTCACCTTAGGTGAGTGGATAGCACTGCAGAGAAAAGCAAACTTGTCCATGGCACAGACAGCTGCCTAGTAAATCCAGTCACCTTTGTGATCAGCAGACCAAGCCTTGCTGTGTGTGGACAAGTCACTTCTATCTAAAACTTCTGCCGTCCTTCAGGAACAGGAAAGCTTTGTCTAAAACTGAATAGATTCATTACCTACAGTTGAGCCTTTATTTAAAAATCAAGAGAAAGACTCACCTTTCCCAACTTAGCAAAAAGGAGGGAGGAGGCCAATGGCCCTATCTGGAAGACACCATGATGAGTAAGATGACAGTGGTAGCCTCCCAAAAGCAGTCACCACCTGCTGTGCCAGCTTCAGGGGCCATGGTGGTCATCTATTACAGACTCTCTCAAAGTCTCAGTGGTCAGCTGGTACCATGAATTTAGGAGGCATTATCTTTACCTGCAGCTCCACTCTGCCATACCTAGGTCCAGGCTAGCCACAGCCCATTAAGTGCCCACCTGGTCACAACCCAGGGGGACAGCAGTCAGGTCACTTGGTACCAAGGAGACTCCTCAGTGACATTTTACCCTGCCAAGAAGCCCTACTGAAAAGCTGATCAGCTATAAAGCTGGTAGGAAGGGGAACAGCCTTTTGGTCTGGGAAGGAGGACAACTTGGGAACTTCTTGGCCAGCTCACCACATCACCGGCAAGTCAGGTCTCACCATCTGCAGGCAGAGCTGATGAGTGGTGACACTGATGATATCACAGCACTTAAGAGACCAAACCTGAGCAGCAAGGAAGGAGAGGAATTTCACTGGCAGGGAGTAATGTTTCCTCCACTCTCACACTAAAGCAACAATTATCAAATGCTATGAAAAAAGAAACAAGTCTGTTAAATATGTAAAACCCCTCATGTCTGCTAATGTATGCAGAAACAAAACAGGATCTCCTTGATTCCTCTTGCTCTCCTCCTCCTTGTTCAGGGCTGGAAATATTCAAAAGATTTCAGCATGGAAGACAAAAATAATACATTTAAAAGTTCTATGCTCATATTTTTTACCAGTTTAACAAGAAGCCTCTGGCAACAGCAAGGAAAACCAGGTATTTTCCCAATATTCAACTACTATACTATCAGGAGGGAAAAATTCTGTACAATAAATACCAACATCCCCCCCTTTTTCAGTATTTTTTAAAATGTAAATTTCAGTAATTTTTTAAAATTATTATTAGGGTTTTTAACTGGTGTATCTGAGATAAATTTGAAACTTTCATTAATAAAAAGGCATATTAAATGTGTGGCTTGAAAACTATGAACAGGGAACGAATGTTTCCCAAGTTTGCAACAAATACACAGTATCACGCAGGATAAAAAGAGAAAGTAAAAATGAGGTGCATTCACACAATCTAAATAACCCACGAAACTCATCACAGGATGTTGACTGTGCTAAAAGTCTACAATATTTAAAAACCCAAAATGGGAGAAAAATTACAATGCATTTGTCCACCAAGGGCTATTGAAACAAACTATCTGTGGCTTGAGAAAGCTCTGGACCACAAGTTTTTGGAGGTTGATGGTATAGTCTGGGAATGCACTATGTGCCTGCCCTGGCACTTTTCTCTGGTCATTGCCAGAGAACAGCCTGAACCCTGTGGACCTCAACCTGATACAGTACAGTTGCACCTGCTTAAATAAAACACTGTAAAGTGACAGAGGGAAAGCGCCACTTCAAATAATTTCTTCCATTAGTAGTAGCATTAACACAAGTGGTTTGAAGTGATTACGTTATTTTTAAGTATTCAACCTTATCTTTTTATGGACAAATGCATGCTAAACTCTGCAACTTGTAACTAGAACCTAAGCATAGTGCAGGAAGCTTGCACTTCTCTTAAAAGCTTTCTAGACAGCTGGCTTTCGGATTTTTTTTTCTTTTTTTTTTTTTTTAAATCAATACTTAGCATTTCCAAGCTATTTGGAACGACATTTCAAAGGAGGCACAACCTCTGCATCCTATGTCCATGGACACATGCCAGAACTTATCCAGAATTGTTAACTTAATTTCAAAGGGATGGAAATATTTTACTAGCTCTCCATCAGGTTATGCAAGAGTGCCCACAGACAAAACTTGTTTGTGGGGGTGTTGTTCTACAAATAGAGCATTTTGCTAAGGAATGCCTAACATAAACTACACATTTCTTGAGAGAAGCCTGGCAAATCTAGGGATTATCACCAACTAGGAAATAAAAGTCATTTTCACCCACACAGCTTGTTGTTCTGAAAATTTGTTCTTCTCAGAGAGGAAAATTGCTCACCTTTCTAATTAGCGTGATATATTTATATACACGGCATGTTATGAAAAACAGTGTTTCCAAAGGAGGCCATCCTGTTGAACAGAGAGTGAGAGAACATCCTTCAGGGCATAGGCATGCAGATTTACACAGATACTACCTGATAGCTTAGTCCTAAAGCAGCCTGGCTCTTGAGAAAAACAGAGGGTGCCTGCTGCCAAACTGCTGCAGCTGCTCACCCTCCCGACTGTTACAGAGACTCCTGGGAACCTCTGAAGGTTGCTTTGTGTGTTCTTGGCTTTTCTTCCCCACTTTAAGTTGTATATCTTGATTACTCCATGCAGCACCTTGTTCTCTGTTGAGCTACCTGCTGCACCCATCAGGTTTTTTGGCAAAGGAAGGGAAGGAGGAAAACTAAGCCTCTGGAGTGGTTTTCTGCCCAGAATATTCCAACATTTAAGAAATATGTTAAAGGCATTGCTCTCTAAAAGACTATTTGCGCAGGTTTACCAAGGAGCAAAGGATACTTCCTACATTGCATCACCTTTCATCCACTGAAACCCTGCGGCCCCATAGCAAGCGCCCTCTGGGTTAGGGAGGTGCTGCTGCCCACTGACCGATGGCGGCTGCCACACACAGCCCTCCCTGGAGACCTGTCCCAAGCCCTTTGGGGACGTAGGGCTGCTCATTTCCCACAGAAGTTTCTCCAGAGGCTCAGCTGCCTGCTGTTCCAGTCTGTAGGCAGAGGGGCACCAGGCAGCAGACCCTAAGGCACAGTGTGAGATTTGCACCCCAGTATCAGTTGTGTTCTTGTCACAAATTACACGGGCAAATACTGGAACCCAGGTAACTGCAATTACTGTATAAACCTATGAAACAACTTTACTCACCTTTCTGCCCAGCTTGCCCTTTGTGGTTTCTGCACTAGGGGACAGCAAGAGACTGATTAATGAGTCACATCCAAATCCTCAGACCAATTATCTCATATATGATATTGAAGCCAATGCAGAATGATTTGTACAGATTTAGCACTGTGCAATATTAATTCCTTTTTTTTTTTTAGAACAATCCAATGCAGACAAGATTAAGAACAATTCTATTTCCACATGGGTCAAAACTCTGGTAGTCCTGCAGAGCATCTGACAGATAATAAATCAGTTCATGTACGGTATCTTTCATGGGGGCTGTACTTCTTTCATTCAGCCAGCACATTTTAAGACCACCTGACTGGGGACACTCCACCCTGTAAAAACAGACACAGCTGGGCCGTGGGGGAAACACTAGGGCGACAGAAAGTAGGGTATGTGGAACACCTCTGGTATAACACCACATTAAGAGGATGCTGCTGAGCACAATGGCATAGCCAATGCCCCACTGCAGCCACAGCAGGCCAGGTGGCCAGTGAAGGGACCACTAACTGCTACGCTTATAAAGACACAGTACTTAACAGAAAGTACTGCACAGTAATAAAATCCACACTTCCTCTTGCTGTGTTTCCAGATTTGCTCTGCAGGAAAGCACACAAGGGGACTCAGGGGCTATGCAGCATGCAAAGCATCTACCAGTGAATGGCTATTGTGCTTGTTCAAGGCATGCCTTTGTCCAGAGCTCTGAAGGCACCAGGAACTAGGAGAGGTATTGAAGCAGCATGACAGCACCAGCTCTGCTACAGAGCAAGTGTGCCAGAGAGGGCTTTGTGTAATCCTGGGGATGGGATCCAGCCCCCTTGGGTGCTCCTGGGGTGAGGGCAAGTACCACAGCATAGCTCTGACTTCCTTCTAGTTCCATGCTGTAAGCCTCAGTGATCCATAAATGAATGCCAAAGTCCACCCGCTCCCCTCTTCCACCTAGCAAGATGACTTTTGGCAGGGTTGATATGGATGACTTGGAAGCCCTGGACACCACCCCACTACATATCACCGCTTTTAACACTTGTGTGAACACATGAAGCGAACCATGCTTCGGTAACCTTACAGCCAAGTGTCAAAACTTGTGACTATTTTAGAAGTTGTGCTTTTATGCATAAATACCGGGAGACAGACCGACAGAATTCATCAAGAAGCTGATATACACACACACACAGCGACAGTGCTTGGATGCAACTTTTAACCTTCTTATTATTCAAAACTTGGACACACAGATATATGCAAAGCCTAATATAAAAATTAGGTACAAGGAGATTTTTCTGATATCTGTCATTGCTATAAACTAAAATCTGAAACAGCACTGCCAAGATATTCTCTTTATTAAGGACAAAGTATGCAGTAAACACAGAAGAAACTATGAGTTTCAACTCACCCAGGCGTCACCAAAATTGTTCTTCCTGTTTAGACAGTGTAGACAAATTTTCCCATGATCACTGTGTGCCTAAGGTCTTCTGTTTCCTTCATACAGTATATGTTACAAGCTTGTCACCAAATGCAAAGTTTTATGAAAACACTCTCAAGCATGGAGTCTAATACTGTTGGGATTAACACCAAATTCTCCTAACAAAAGAACATCCCACCAGTGGAACAGTTATCAATTACTAAGCTGCAGTGACTGAAGCTGTACAGCAAACTCTTATTTTATTTCCATACATCCCATGTGGAGAGTATCAAGTACGGACAGAGCACACACACTGCCTTTCAGAAATTAAGCTATTTTGGCAGTGCTACATAGAACGTGCTTGTGTATGTACCGCCACAGAAGACACATGAGCAATCATGTATACCGGATCTGTTAGAAAATTTGTATGTTTGCTGACTAACAACACCAGTTAAGTTTATTGGCATACTATCTCTTGGTAAGGCACTGAAACCCACAATACATAACACTGTTCTTGCAGTTTGTCTCTGCTTTATCACCAATACACACGGTTCTCAGGATCTCAGTTTCTCTAAAAAACGTATCTCCTCCCTTAAGAGAAACACAAGCCAGCAGCCCTCCTTCCCTTCCCAAGGGCATTTGATACAAATGTCTGAACAGGAAAAAAACCCCCTTCGTTCCTCTGAGCCTTCCTTCAAGAAGTGTGGCCTGTGCACAACCATGTCAGTTGCCATCCCCACCCCCGGGACAAAGCAGGGAAATAGAGGAGACTGCAAGGAGTCCCCTTGCAGATGGCCAGCAGCAGTCCTCTAACCATGAGTCCTGCGACACACCTCAGCCGGTCTCACCACCAGCTGCTGCAAGGAGAGGTCTTCCCAGCCCCACCACTCTGCCCCGATCCAGCCGCTCCCCGGATGCCTCACTGTAAGCTGATCAGGCAGATGAGCAGCTAGAAAACATTGGGGTTTTCCCCTGTAGTGATAGTTTTATTCCTGTTTAGTCCCATGGACCCAGCTCACATGCAGACACGCTGGTGTGCTGGTACACAGGGAAGTCATGAAGCTGCACTCTCTGGGGAGGGTTTAATCAAAATCAAATCCAAGAGGCACAAACAACGTGCCTTTCTTCACCAGCCAGATCTTCTACCCACACTTCCTTGTGCCTGCTCCCAAGATGACAGCAAGGAACCAACAGGAAACTTGTGCCCTTCCTCCCTCCACTGTCCCCAAAAAAAGTTTGTTTGTCCTGCTTGCAAAGCACGGTCAAGGCAAGTCAGTGCTTCCAAGGCTTCTCCTTGGGCTACCACAGATACCCAATCTGCAGAGATCATCTGTGATGTGCAGGAATAAAGCCTGTGGCTGTGCCATATTGCTGCAGCCTCAGGAAGCAGGGGACCATCATTACACACATCCTTTATCTTATTCCCCTCTCCACAAATCTTCAGAGCAGCACCTGTGGCAGTGTTGTGGAAGGCAGTTTCAGCAGTGTTTTAGATGCTGTCCTCCATGCAAAGCAAAGTCTACCTAACTATCATGGACAAAGCATATAACTGTGCATGCGGTAATTATCACGTATTTGAATTGTAATAATTCTCCAGGATTAACTGCCCAAGGAACAGAACGGGACAGATTAGTCCGCTCAATGGTTGCTCTAGCATGTCTGCACAAAGGCATGAATATCACCTGCTGCTTTGAACAGCCTTCATTTCTGTACCAAATTTTAAAGTAAAGAGCAAACAAGAACAGCTTGAATTTTGCAGCAACCTCCCTCCACTTAGGAGTCATAACCCACATTAGTGCTTTTGTTATTTTTTCAGTTTCTTATGAAAAGGCCATTTTTCATAATGAAACTGCATAATAATTCTCCAGTGTCTTTTAACAGACAGTAAGGCAATCCCCAATCATCTTATCTCACTTGTAGAGCCTGCAACAGAGAACACATTACAAACAACAGAAGCAAGCAGATAGGGCAGTATTTGCAGAGCTGTTCAGGATACCAAAAGCTGCCAGCTTTTGAGAAAGTCTGAATTTACGGCCTCTTGATCTGTTCGGACTGCATGACAGGACACAAACACAGCTAAAGCCTCTGAAAGTGAGCCTGCATGTATTCCAAAATGTATATACCATAACCAAGAGCCACCCAATGGAGGCTGCCTGCTACATGCGCCCCAAATCTTCGCCTCCAAATCATCTTGTCTTCTTCATACAGCAGACATAGGATAAGCGTCTGGTCCCATACAGCTGTCACAGGGTTCGTGACTTTGGGAACTGTGACCTCAGAACCTCCTGAGTTCCACAACAGTTTACCACTGTACAAGAATAGACTCACACAGATTAAGAGGAAAAAGCATACCAATAGTTTACCGGCAAAAAGTTGATCTTCTTCCTGAACATGCACATTTTTATATGCACAGTGTTAAGAGTCAAGAACAACATAGTCTCTTGTTTCCCAAGAGAAGAGGTAAAGCACTCAGACTTAGGGCATATTAATAGCTATTAGCATCACAGACAGAAATGGTTCTAAAATGGTTCTAAAAAAACCTCTACAGAGATCCTAACTTTTCCTGATGACATAGGACAGAAGAAGGTCACAAGGGCCCAAGATTAACAGTAGTCAAATGAAAACAACTTGTATTGGTTACAACAAATGAACAAAAGAATGACCCCATAATCTTGGACACGCCTGAAGGTCTTCTCACTAAGAGACTGTTTACGGACTGAAGCATGAACAACTACTGCCTCCTAAAATGGAACTGAGTAATTTTACAATTCACTCTCCATTGCCTAAGAATTAAACTGACTTTTGCAACTGCACAACTGAAACCCAGCATGCAGCATTTCCCCGAATTCCTCAGTGTGAAGAACAAAACAGCAAATGTCAAAACAGAAAACAATTAAGATAAATTACCATTGCCATGTAGTTCTGTTCCTTACCCAGGTTCTCCCACTGAGTCTTACTCGATTGATTGATTTCATTAATACAGTAGAAATCTTTCTTTTGTCAGGTTAGTTTTCTGCTGAGCAGCACACTGAATTAGTGCTTTCACTGAATTGTGGCTTTCCAAACCATGCATTTCTCCTGCCCTTCTCACCTCTCCAGGGCACAACTGTTCAGCCTTGACCCAGACTAGGAAATTTCTCCAGCTGAAGAACCACCTGCTGAAGAACAGCCTGCTGTATACAGAATTCTCATACATGCCTGCTTTCTCTTCCCACCCCCCCAAGAAGAATTTTTGCTTCTACGTCCCTTTTCCCATGAGCACCCCGCACCCCCAGCCTGCACCTTCCAAACCCACAGTGCAATAAAAACACGTGTTTCCTGTGCCAAAATCCTGTACTCCGGACCAGAAATACCTACTCTGTCTAAAACCACAACCCTAAACATATGCTAAATATTTACAGGGAAAAAAACATGGCCATTCTAGTTTTCAAATCCAGTGCTAAAGAAAGATATATGTTTTAGAATCTCTGTAACTAGGGGGTTGTCAGTAAGGCAGGATATACAATTGTCAGGCCTTACTAGTAAGTTCAAGAACATGAAACTGCCTTACAAGAATCGTGAACACTGGCCATCTGCTAAGGTACTGCCACCCAAGGTCGCTCACCCCCCTACCCACTGTAAAGCTCATAACCAAGGCTGACCCCCCAGACCAGTGCTCCCCTGTCTGTGCAGCGCAGATGACTAAAGGCGCTCAGTAAACACTCAGCACCAAGATATGGGGGGACAACGCCACACGGACCAACGCAGGAAAAATTCTACTAAATGCTAATACCAGGTGATGTGATTGCTTGAAATCTGCATCTGTTGCTTCCCTGCACCTGTTCTGTGATACAGCGTACTAAGAGCTACGGGGTACTAATACAGCTCTGCATGACAGCTCCTTTAACCTGTTTGTTAATCCACTTCATGGCCACCACTTCTCACTGCTCTACAGGGAACACTGGCAAAATATGCTTCAGCAACATCAGTGTGATAAAATACAATTAGTGAATCAGAAGGCCTTTCCAAATCACCCAGTGGAGAAAATACAAGGAAGACATTATAGAAAACACAGAGAAAACAGGGAAAAGTTATGGAATGCAGAAAAATCTTTTACTCTCCCCCCCTTTCCTTTTTAAACCTAAATTCTCTCGTGAGAATGCAGGAGCCATCTGCAACAAAACAACAAATAAAATTTACTGCAAAGTTCTGGTGTCCTCAGTGAAGTTTTTTGCTTTTCCAAAGTTATGCTTTCTCTAGTATGACCATTTTTTTTTAAGAGGTTTACAAAGAGAAAAACAGCTGTAGGCTATACAAATTAACTGAATATCAACACATTCCTTACCCTAAACTATTTTTAACCACATCATGACTACAAAGAAACTCATAACTTACATTTGGGATTTACCAACCAGTGACAAACTGAAGAGTTTTCATAACTTTAAACACTTTTTTTTCCAGTTCCTCCCTGGCCTGATCAGAGACAGCTGTACCCTGTCTGAAGACATACTTTCCTCACTGCTAGTAACTCACACTAAAGACAAGGTAATTTCTGTTTCACTATACTTTTTCTTTTTTCCAAATGTATGGTGAACTGTATACCTTCTCAGCAAAAAATAAATCTGTTCTCCTGCTTTGTCTGAGAATTATTCCACAGAGTAAGGGGCAGGGGAAAACTCCATTAAATTAACCATTACCAGAAATGTAGGGGGAAATGGGGAAGTTACCCACTAGGCACAGAGTGATACTGCACCACTGAGAACTACTTCTGACTTTTTTTTTTTTCCAAAAAAATAATTGCTAGAATGGGAGATTAATGGACTATGACCTATTTCATGTTTATTTGAATTAAAATGCTACATATTTTTTTAACTTTCAGATCCTTAATCTCTTTATTCTCAGTCTCTTTACAAGCTACTTGCTGCTGAGATATTCAGCGCGTTCAATCTATTTCAGGTCCTGTAAGGAAAAAAAGAGAAAACTATCCCCAAGCTTCCCAGAAGACTGGTTTTCCACTATGGTCCATATACCTTCACAAGCCTTAAACACTATCAAAAAGTGTTTTCACAAGTGGAACAGTATTGTAGCTTGCTCTCTTCTCTGAAGTCCTGTTACCACCTACACATTCTTTCTTCACACCTGTCTTCTCTTTTTACAGACTCTTACATTGCCTTAGGAGTAATGAATGTACAGGCAGGACCACATCCAATGTGAAGGGTGCATGCATTTGGACAGGAAGGTTCGGGGTGCAGAGCCCTCTGGTTAACAACTGCTGTCGTCAGCTCACATCTGACTTTCATGAATTATCTGTCCCATCACTCGGAGAGCCTTCTCAGAAGTGCCCTACCCAAGAATAGAAGATTTTGTAGTACTATATTAGGCAACCCTTAATCACCTACACAAGAGGCATGCAAGTCAACCTCTGAAGCACTTTACAGCTAAAATAATGCTTACAATATTCCTTTTAAAGTCTGGGCTGGAGAGCTTCTATTGCTCAATGTATCAGCAATCTCAAAATTAAAAAACAACTGCCCATCTAAAGCACATGCACAAATCTTTACAAAATGAAGATTTAAATTAGTTTACAAGTTTAAAAAAATGCTGGGCAGGCAGGTTAATGCTGGGGTAGCATGAGTTAAGCAGACACTCTTCTTCTGAGGGGCAAACCCAATAAAGAAGAGGTGCTCGAGGCTGCAGAGTGAGCCAGCAGAAGGTGACTTTTTCCTCTCTCACCTTCTTTAGACCACAGTACATTGTCAATTTTTCCTTTCACACCCCAAGGACTGATAGCTACATTCAGCTATAACAACTCGTAAATACCTGTTGCCTAGATCTGTCTTACACGCTTGCTTGTGACATTGTTATCATCTGTACCTTCACACCGACCTTTGGGAAGCAACACCACGCAACTTTCCCTTGCATCCTTCTTTATCTGAGAAGAGATATATCGGCAATGATGTTATCTACTGAGGCAGCTGCGATCCCTCATCAGTTTCCACTATGTGGAAGCAAGGCAGCAAAAGATGTCAAAACACTTGAGGCCAAAGCAAAGAAAGCAGAGAAACCTGGAACAAAACTTGATTTCACTCCAAAGGCTCCATCTCAGGGTGGTAACTCCTTGGAAGTTGTACTTATCTCAAAACTATTGGGGAGTTAAATTCTTTGAGTATAAGACACTTCAAGCCCGATCACTCATGCCGTGCCCTTAAGATGGAGTTCTCCAGCCTATTCTGTATTTTTTAACCGTACCTGTCAGCATTGCCTTTCCTATAGGCATACTATAGAAAGCGTTCAGGGATACAATTTGTCTAGCACAAAATAAATAAAACAATACAAACAAAACAATAGAAACAAAATTCTGCATTTTTATAGCACAGTATTCCAGCAGCACTGAAATATCGTGGTTTAAAGTAGAGGAGAAAGGGTAAGGAACCTTCAACAGCTTAGGATCATGCTGGATCTAAACCTTACTCCATTTTCCATTTCAAAGCAAACTTTAGCACTAAAAAACAGATCATGTTTCAGTACTTAAAGCTTGCAGGGAGGCAACACAACTGCTTATCCAATTATTTGTAATTAGTCGGAGGTGCAATCCCTTTCCCAAACAACATAGCTCAGTTTTTACCGACCCAGCAATTTTTCTGCCATTCCTAACCCTGTTTGTTTATACTACGTACAGCTTAGCCATGTTTGCATTGATGCATGCTGGAAAAATCTGTGCAGCCATCCCTGAGCACCTCATTAAAAGCGGCATGGAAGAGAGGAGGAAAGGGGGAAGAGGAGGAGAACAGAAAAGCATCCTAAGGCTATATGTGCTATACATGGCAGCCACAACATGCCTTGGCACACCACATTTCATGGAAACTGTAGGAGTGTTGTCAGCCAAAATGGTTGTTGGGAGAAGAAGGGTTAAAAAGCGATCTGAACTCTGCAAAAAAGAAAGGACTCACCAACTTCTTTGTAGAAAGATAATCAATAGAGGCCTCTAGAAGGACAAGACATGATTAGTTATCATGGCTACAGACATTAGGCAAGGACATAGCTCTACTTAAAGCAAGTTTTGCAGAAAATTCATTACTTTTACAGCTGAAAGTTAGTTTGAGCTAGCTATCTAGTGAATCCATTAGATGATCTCACCAAGAATCTGTTTCTGCCACTGTGGACAGAACAACCCCTCAGAGCAGATAACAGCATTGTTATCATGGTAATTTGCTAAAATTACTTCATCAAAAATAAAGTGTGTAACTCATTATCCTCCCCATCTCTTACAAATCAGTAGAGCACAACAAAAAGAGGAAAAAACATTTTGTCCATGATGATGTCCCTGTGATGCACAGGCTGAGTGTGTCCTGCAACCTAGCTGGCAGAACTGGTGATGGTACTGCAGACAGGCTGAACTATGTTCAGCTACGTAGCAATAAGCGCTAATCCCACCCAAAGCTTTGCGCGGCTGTGTGGCAAGAGGCCGCAGATTTCAGCAGTGAGGTAATCAGAGCACAAGGCACCTGTGTTATTACCAAGACAGGTTTTGCAGCACTGATCAAACCTGGAAGAGGCTGCTGAAGTCTGTCCCACCCAAACAAGTTTACCCATCTTTTTGTACTAAGAAAAGGGACAACAGAGAGAACAGTTTTCTTTCCCTTACAACAGGGCATGCTGCAACTTGACAGAGACAAAGAACTTGGCATTACACCTGGATAGGGATGGATGCAATCACGCATGTATTGTCCTCCTACCCTACTTCCAAAAAAAGAGACTATTTTGGGCAGTACCTTTCAAAAATAATCGAAGGATGTCCCCCACACACATACCTTAATTCCTATACTGCAAGAAAAAAATTATCATATTTTGACACAGTTGAAAAGGAACTGGAAATACCACCTTAAAAGTAATGGAAGGTTGTTAAGTAACTTTTGTTCACAAGCCAAGCCTCAGTGCTCCCCTACCACTTTGCATTTATACTGACTGCTAGGAAATGTCTCCCCATGTTTTCCCTTGGGAAAAATTATTATTTTTTTTTTAATCAACTACTTTCAGGTCCTTTTACATCATGCTATTCCTGCAACACCTGCACTGACTGTACGGGATAATTTTGTTCCATTTCTTTTCCTCATATTTTAAAGCCATACTTATAAGGGATATGAAAGATTTTGCTGTAGCTGTCCCTGTGTTTTGAGTATGGCCTGCAGAGATCAGTCATGCGAAGCTGACCTCTTACCACCTCATCCATCCCACTCTAAAGACCTCCTCCACAATTGCTTTCCCAAGGGTAAATAATTTGGGATGGTAGCAATCAACACTTGCACAGTAATTTTTTAAGCTAGGCAACTTTCTGAAAGTCACTTGACCTTTCTAGACTAAAGCATATTTTGTTAGTATGACAAAATTAAGATACATCAAATTGCATTAAAACTTCTGTGTTTGTCAGACTAGTTCCGATTAACTTCCAGGGGTGTAAATTAAGAGGTCAGAGTAACTTCATCCATGAACTGCCTGTGGAGAGTGTGCAGATGCAGAGGAAAATCCATCCCACTGTACTTTGTGATGTTCCTGTATCATACAGTTACTCATCACAGCAGCCACTAACAATGACAGTGAAAGATGCTCTTTTAAACACTAGGAACAAGGAATTTTCAAAATTGTATTTCACTACTGAAATACACTTGTTCCAGAAAAAAAACCCTCACACTCATATTCCAAAACAGTATGAACAGAAGGCTGTAACAAAGCCAGAATTGTAGTAATACTGCTGAAGTCTGTCCTTCTGCATGAAAACACACACAGCCGCGCACTTGCTCCAAAAACAAGACCGCAGGCATATCAATGCCCAATTGTTTGCATTTTCTGTAAGATCAAATCAAAGGCACCTTCTTCAACCAGCAGAGAATTTTTAGTTGCCCGTATTATGTCTGAACTGCATAAACATTTAAACTACTGGAAAATTGGCCACTTTGATCAGTCAAGTGAATTATCTCAGTTTCATGGGAAACCTCCTGTTCCCCTTCCACAACAGCTTTCTATGCATTGAGCAAGCTACAAAATTCATGATCTTGAACATCAAAATAGTCTTCTTCAAGATGTTAAAGCTTTCATTTAAATCCTCACAGCCCCAAGACGCCTTTAAGATAAATGACTTTGTAATAGCAGTGAAGAAATTAGAGATTTACAAAGTCAGTAAGAATTCATAATTTTCACATTTTAATCATTCATAGCCACCATATTTGATTTACCCCACAATTTTT
Source organism: Falco rusticolus (assembly GCF_015220075.1). Lineage (NCBI taxonomy): Eukaryota > Metazoa > Chordata > Aves > Falconiformes > Falconidae > Falco > Falco rusticolus. The sequence goes on from NC_051210.1 coordinate 56,005,066, forward strand.
ATCAGAAAATTAAAAACTTTGGAGAATGAGTTATTCTCAATGTAAATCTCCAGCAAGCCTCTATCAATCATGTTAGCCCCTTCCCCATTAGTTTTTCCTGCCTCCTGATTGAAACTACACAACCAGTTTAATTACTTCATTACTTAATGACTTCTTACCTTGAAAGGCTGTAAATATATGGAAAGCTAAGCTAACACACAGTAATTCTCCATGGAACAGAGGAAACCATTATGAACATCAGTATGGCTCATGAAGATCAACTATACTTATAATTTTCCACTATCCTAACGCTTTTACAAAGGGAAAAAAGGCCTAGAACACTTCTACCAAAGGATATGTATGCACACACATAGGAGGGAAATAAACAGTTCCATGCTCAAGTACACCATTTGCTTACCACAAATTGTATATTCCTTCTACCATATTAGAATAACAGCCTGTGGGAAGCTACCATTACAGGAATTACAACTTAAAAAACTTCCAGTGTTGGACATTTGTTGGGAAGAACAAGCCTTTAATAGTTTTGCTGGCAAATCTGGAGGTTTATTTATTTATTTCCAGTGTTTTGAGCAGCTCATTGTAACTTTGTTCAACTACAAGGAAAGAACTGTTTAGTTGACAGCACAGTTTTATATGCAAATTATATTGTCTATATTATAGACTCTACTCACCGTAAGTGTCAACGGGGGAAAAAAAAAAAAAACACATGACAGATTTAAGACTATTGAGATTTTTTCATAAACTTTGAAGGAACACTGAAATTACAAAGCATGCCTAACTCACTGTAAAGCATCTTCTCTAAGCATGTGCCAAATCATGTATATTAAAGGATTGTTTTTTCTAAATGTTCCATTTTCCATTTCTAAGTATTTGTGACAATTAAAAAAGTCCTGTCTTCTGCATACAGTCAAACTTACTGTTTGCTTAGCTCTCCCAGAAATGAAGCTTGTTTCTACTCTGTGGAAACACTGCCATTAGATTTAGTAGCACTGGAGAAAAAGCAAGTGCTCACCTCCACACAAATCAAAATTCAGGAGAAAATTCAGAGTTCAAAATGAAGAAATATTTTACTGCCAATAGGGGGAAAAAAAAAAGTCTTAACAAATCAGCCAGCTGTTGCATTAACAGCATCAAATAAAGAAATTGTAGGGCTTATTCTACTCTTTATCAGTAATGCATGGCTGCGCACAGACAATTTATAGCTGTTTTCCATCACTGGGTATTGTGTAGTACTAAATTAAGTCTACAAAATTCAAGGACAGTCCACCCACACAGCTACTGTAAGCCAGCCAGGCCACTTTGAATAAACATTTTAAAGGCATAAAGTGAGTTTTATTAGCATGCTGAGCCACAGTTCCTAGTGGACAAAGCACCTCCTTTGAAAAAGTAAAAGTACATTTAGCAGGAGGAGAGATGAGTTAGTCTTGTGCCTTACATGTAGAGAAACAGCAAAAAGGAAAAAAAAAATACAGATACATGCAACAACTCAACTCTCTGAATTTATTAAGATTAAAACACAAACCAAGAGAATCTATTTTTTTCATCCTGCCTGCGGACAGTCACCACTCCACAAGCAGGAGCCCAGGGCTGATCTGAAACATGCTGGTGTGAGGTCTACACTGAAGTGCGGGCAGGCTTCCTGGCCAGGGCAGCGTGCCACAGGTGCGTGCAGCACCCTCTGCCCCCTCTCCAAACTGAGTTTGGCACCAGAGCCAAAAGGAGAGTCAGCAGAGTCTGGGTGCATGCATGCACACATGTGCCCGTGCCCCATTTAAATGTTAAGTTCAGAGAGTAATGAAGACAGACAGGAGATCTGCTCTTCCACAGTTACCAAGTTTCACAGTTTGGAAAAACAGCTGGTGCCCCTATACCTTTTGGACAGATTCAGTAGCCCCCTACCTGTCCCCACAGCTGTCAGCAATTCAAGACCACACCTGTAAGCACTAGACTTACTCTACACTCAAAAGCCAAACAAGCTGACCCCCACTGCTCAGTTTCACTCTGATTAAAGCAGCAAAAGCAGCGTGAGACAAGAATTAATTTGCAGTGAGCCATCCTAAATAGTTGGAAAGGCCAAGAGGCTAAACCTTAGCTCTTCAAGAGATGAGTTCAGTTTTAGGTGTGTCTTATCTCAACTGAACCCGCAGCACATTGCAGCGCATGTAAGGCGGACAGTCAATCACCAAAAGTAAATAAAAATAGGAGTCAGCTGCCACTTCACACAGCAGTTGCTACCTGAGGGAATCCAGGAGTCAGTGGTGGAGCTTTTACACAGGGATTACCCATCTGAATTTACTATCATTTCAAGACCTCCCTTTGGTGTTAATCTTAACCTGATTTGTATCTGTGCACAGCAACATTCCTGTATAGTCCTGTCCTGCTGGCATGCTTACACCCAGTCCGGGGTCACCAAAACAATTCTGTGATGAGAGAAAACTGTGCTGTGTGCTGGGCATTGCACAAACATATTCTCTGTTGGTCTAGTCTGTGGTGGGTCCACTGTGCTGCTGAGAAAAAGCAGCAGCAGCACTACAGTGCAATGGACAATCCAGCTATGAATCCAAAAGACAGGTAGAAAATATGGGTAATTAATGAATGAAAGATGGCAGCAGCAGCTCCAGTCTAAGCAGAACGGTCACTTTTATAGCTACAGTTGTGTTTAGCTTCTTACCCATATTTTTCCTGTTGAAGAATTTGTCTCACCCTGACATCCCATAGGGGCTGAAGGCTACATCTTTTTACTACTAAAAGTTTATTAATATATAGGTGAAGGACTAAGACATTCTAATGGAAAGGTATACAAGCACTTAAGAGTGTAGAATGGTGATTTGGGAAAAGAAACCAAGTAATTTCTTCATTGCATCGATTTCTACCTTACTGATGTAAATGAATTTACTCGTAACTAGAAAATTATGATAGTTGGGTCCACTCTAAGACTGTCAGTATGGTTTTGTGCCACTTTTGGCTGGGATAGGGTTAATTTTCTTCATAGTAGCTGGTATGGGGCTACATTTTGGATTTGTGCTGGAAACAGTGTTGATAAACAGGGGGAGGTTTTCCCTACTGCTGAGCAGGGCCGACACAGAGCCAAGGGCTCTTCTGCCTCCCACCCACCAGCAAGTGGTCTGGGGGTGCACGAGGAGCTGGGAGGGGGCACAGCTGGGACAGCTGACCCCAGCTGGCCAAAGGGATGTGCCGTAACAGAATGTCACACTCAGCATATAAAGCTGAGTGGAGAAGGAAGAGGGGGACACTCACAGTGATGGCATCTGTCTTCCCAAGTAACCAAGTAACCCAAGTAACACGTGATGGAGCCCGACTTTCCTGGGGATGGCTGAGCACCTGCCTGCCGGTGGGAAGTGGTGAATGAATTCCTTGTGTTGCTTTGCTGGTGTGCACGGCTTTTGCTCTAGCTATGAAGCTGTCTTTGTGTCAACCGACAGTTTTTCTCCCTTTTACCCTTCTGATGCTCTCCCCAACCCCACCAGGGGGAGCGAGCGAGCGGCTGCGCCGCTGGCTGGGGTAACCGCCACAGGTTGTCACAGAGCAGGAGGTGGGGCTGGGGCAGCCAGCGGGGCCACGTCTGTCCTCTTCCCTCCGCCCCCAGCAAAAGGAGTCACATCTTACCTTAAAACACTGTAACAGAACCGCTAGTCCTCTGCTTTACTTTAGGTCTTTTTAAAGATCAGATATAACGCAGAGGATTCAGCTAGCTCAGTGCTTCAGCATTTGACAGCACATTCAGGAACCTGAGAGTCAGTCTACAAGAAGAGAAACGAAAAGCACCAATTAGTCACTGCACATGTTGGGCAATATATCACATGCTTAAAATGACTGATGCCTGATAGAGCCATGCTGCTAAACAATAATGAAGCTCCCAACAATCATAAATAAGAAAGGCTAAGTCATTTTTTGCTTCCAAGGTGAAATGCACAAACAGTATTTTGGTTACAGCACCCTGGAAAGAAAGCATATATCTTGCTATAGCTACATCACCCTGCACTGCCTTCCCAATTTAAATCCTCCTTGTTCAAACAACTGTCCATGTGAATGCACAGGAACAAAGCTCCAGGCACGTCAGGATACACCAGCCATGCCAGTTACAGAAACACACCAGGAAGTGTTTAAGGAAAGGTAACCTGGTATAGTTTTAAACTGGGAAATGCAGCAGAAGCTCATGTGAGTTAAGTGGTAGCACTACATACATGGAGGTACTTTATGGAGCCCAGTAAAAGGAGAGACATCTACAGGCTGCTTTGTCTGCCGCGTTTCTCTGAGCAGGCTTTTTAAAAAATTCTCATCTTGCAAGGACTCATACATACTCAACCCTTCCTGAGTTAAGACACTCCAGCTGCAGCCAAGTTCCTGCCTGCGCCACTACAGCACGTAAGACAGCTCTTTCCCTTCACAGCAATTCAGCAAAGATGTTCTATCACTAGGGTTTAGACATTTCTCTTTTCGGTTCCAGCTCACTTGGCACATTTAATCCCCCAAAGGAGTGAACTTCCCAGACATAGACACCGTTCCTTGCACCAAGACGTACCGCCTCACAACACCTTACAGGTACAGCCCAAGCCAGCTGCACCCTGAGGCTGTGCTGACCTTTAATAGCTGCATGATTACCCTGCTGCAACATTTGACAACTGTAGAGGGATGGGACAGCAGAACAATTTATCTATTTCTCATGTGGTTAGTCAAGAGGGTTTTGAAGATTATTTGCAGGGAAAAGACACTTCTTATCATCCAGGTTTTAACCGAGTACTTCCCTAAAGTCAGCCACTGTCCTAGTTTGCAAAACTACAGATGTGGGCTTAGTGGAGTACAAAGGAATCATACAAAGTAAGAATTAAAGAGTTTTTATTATAAATTAATAAAATTAGCACTGAAAGCATGTCACAGACCAATGTGCCTACGTACTTTTTTTTTTCTAATCCTATACTGCTTACAAATCAACTAAACCTTAAGAGTCTGGTTTAGTATCTTCATAAACTAAAGTAACAAGTAGCATTTGAAGGGAAACTGCAAGAGTCTGTCAGTGGGAAGAAGGGAGAGGGGATTTAGTGGGAGACCTTAGACTCCGGAAAGATAAACCATAAATGCAACATCTGTTACAAACCCAGAAATCCAAAAGCCCCAGGCTTAGGTGAGCTTTAAAAAAAAAAAAAAAAAAATCAGTGCTCTTTAGTTACCCCAAGGAAATGGGAGACAATTTCTTCCCTGCTCTGTCTCACACTTCCAAGACCTTTAGCTGTACTTTCAGCTATTTATGTAAAATATGAACTTGTTTACACTGCACATTAGCTATTCATGATACCCTAAAAATGCTTTTCTTACATGTCAATGGTAGTTCATTCCAAGATGATAACAAGTATCTCCATTTACATAATATTAAAATCTGTAATGCATTAGGAAACTTGAGATAATAGAAAACAAATTATATCCTTGGAGCTATATATTCAAAGATAATAGGAAGTACTACAATCACTGTATTTCTGCACAAGCTTGTGGTCTGCACTCCTGTATAAAGCATTACAGCATTTTTCTGTTCAGAGTATTTCAAGACTTCAGCCTTCATCTGCAAGATGTTCAGCCAATAGTTACATATCCTAGGTCACAGTTCAAAGGGACAAAATACCCTGACTTTCAGCTTCACACTACCATACCCAGCACGCCATGTCCCCATGGCATGGTGTCCAGATCATTCAGATATTTCTTACGCATTAATTTTGCTCCAGCATATTTCACCTTTTGTATTGTCCCACAGCTAGCATAAACTCTGTAGCAGGTACTCTGTGTAATTCAGCTAAAAGTGTTTATGCCCACACCTGATCCAGATCAGTTTGAAAGCACAGTAACTGTGCAACACCAAAGGCCAGAAATAGGGCACGGCTTCAGCTCCAAGATGTACTAGTGACAGCTTTGTGGGAGTTGCTCCTTTCTGTCAAAAAGGACTGAAGTCAGAAATCCTTTGGGAGCTAAGATTTATCACATACCTTACTGTTTTCCATGCCAGATGGAAAGAATGCTTCAGCACTGCTTTTTACCCCAAACAAATCACAGCATACATGCGTACAAAGTCATCTGACTCCTACACATCCAAGACCAACCAAAACAAAAAACCATTACGTTGCACACCCTTTTTTTTCCCCTTAAGGAGAGAACAAACCACACCTAACAGGTATTAATAAAAACACCAAACATTAGAAAACATTCTGATACAATGGGGATGCAAAAAATATATGGTAACACTAAGCAAAACTTGAATCCGTATAAAAAGGATTTACCTATCTCATATAAAAAAAAGAGTTCTTCTAATCTGCCTCACAAATGGCAACCTAAATTCATTCCCAGGCAGAAAACTGACTCTGTAATTAGTGTAACTGAGTGCTAAGTAGAAGCAAATAAAAGCAGAAATGAAAACAAACATGGTAAAACAGTTAAGCAGATACTGCATATACAAAGGGAGCACATTTGCTGATAAATTCATTTTTACAGGAAGCTTTGACCTTGATAACATTTTACATTTAAACAAAGCCTGCTATGCAACAGATATTTCTTAAATTCCCGAAGACATGTTTTCAACAGTTTTTCATGGAAAGTTTATGTACTTCACAGCATACTCTAGTTTGACAAGCTCTCCACAGGTGGGTAACAGGTATTCCATCTTCTCTCGATTTCCATTTTAATATTCTTCAACAATTCCACCCACTCACTCCTCCAACACATGCACCTCCCTGCAGCAGCCAGATTCACTTATCTGAAGAGGAATTTATATTGGCCTGAAAAAAGCACCAGCCCCCTCAACTGCAAGGACATGCCTGGATAACTTACTGAGATACGCCTTAGATACTGCGTCAAACACTTCAAAGTCAAAGATGCCCCACACAGCACAGAAGGGTAGTTACATTCCTGCTGGGAAGGAGTCATTATTTTAAAATAAATTTTAATTTGAAGGCAATGTTTCCAGTGATAAAGACTACTTCCTGCTGAATAAGTCCTATTTTTTTTTGCCAGAAAACCTTCAAGTAGTCAAAAGTGATATGCAATCTTGGTATACTTCACTGGCATAAATTCTGATAGTTGCTAAAGGAAACAACTAAGGGACTGTCTGCATGTCACAAACCACCATGCTAATTAACCCTGCCGAGACACTAATTAATCTGGGCAGGATGCCACAGTAACATGACTACTCTGCTGCCTCGGCAGTCTCCCCATCCCGAAGTATCATGCCGCTTGGTCACTGCCCCCCTCCCCAAGCAGTCTCTTTCAGATGAAAGCAGCATCTTCCAGCAAAGATGAATCCCCCAGGGAAGGGTGTTTCCACTCAGAAGCTGTCCTACAGCTCCTTTTTCTTTAAGTCTGTGGCCTACAGCAGACAATACAGAGCTGTACACCGCACTTATTCCTAAAGAAAAGTAAAATAACTGGCTGGTATGACTGAGGATCATAGGCTCCTAGGAGGAGGAACATAGGGAGGGTGTATGTATGGACAGATTCCTCTCCATCAGGGAAGGTTCAGGACAGCATCTCAGAGGAACTATGTGTAATAATGGTGATTAGTTCACTAATCACCTGCAGCAATTCACCCCACATTTTAGTTTCTCAGCTGGTCTCAAAATAGAGCAAGAAGAGTCCCTGTAGGCTAGTGTAAATGTTTGCAAGTTAGTGGTTCTAAACAGCAGATAATGGTGTGGTTGTTAGCACATTAGAAAAAGTTAAATTGTTGCCAAAGCAACTTGCCTTTCAACATTCTGGTGATAAAGCAAGTCCTGGGCTAAAGCCAGAACACCTTATCTGCTGTACCTGATGCACACAGAGACCAGCTCTTCACGTACTGCAAATGGACTTTGAGCTTCTTGTGACTTGTTAACATACATGCCATAAGGAATAATGTATTCAGCAGTAGCTTGAAGCATTTGTCCCAACAGGAACTGTTTTTTTGAGCTGCTGGAGAGCAAGAGGGAATGGGAACATGTGACATACAGTACAACCTGCAGCAGAACATAGCCTCGTAGCCTGCCCCACAGCACAGGATGGAAAGACACAGTAGGGTCATTCACTGTGGCTCAAACAAGCCAAAGCCAGGGAAAAGTGTTTTACTGCCAAGCAGAACAATTTCAGAGTCTGAACAGCCCCTGTCCAGTCCCCTCTTCCTCCTCCCAACCAGTCCACATCTAAGAATCAGGCATTTCCAAGACAATGCTGTTCATACGGCCTCTCTCAAGAAACACAGACCTTCTGCAAAGCACATGCATTTATGCACGGGTCACTTTAGCAAGGGGACTCACATCGCTGGTGAACGGGCTACACCAGAGCTCAGCTAGCACTTGGTGGGCAAGGCCAGCTTCTCACGTTTCGGTCTGTTAGCACAGGCAGAGGTTGTGGTGCAAGAAAGGGCAGCTTCACCTTGGTCCAGGGTTTGCACTAAGGGGTCAGAAACCAGTGACTGGTTTCAACAAGTAGGCCATTCCTTGCTGCAAAAGCACAGGCACAACTGTTTGCCTAGTATGAAGTGCGCTGCACTGAGGCAGGGAGAAACCACATCGAGTAAGCAGTGTCAAAACCTGCCTTTGAGCCTTTCATGCTCTCAGAGTGGACAAGTACTCAGGTAAGTCTGCCAGGTCCAGCACAGATGAATATAAATACCACTGTAAAAAGTATAACCATTCATTTATGAGCAATTAAATTGCATTTGTTAAGTAGGTGCTAAAGCAGCAGTTCTCAGACCCTAAGTGCATCAGCTCATGAAAAACTGAGAGGTGTCATAAAAGACACATTTGCCACTCAATCACTTTCAGACACAGTAGGACTTTCACAGGCATCTGGTGCACATATAAGTTTGAGACTGACTAATAAAGGGCTTTGTCCTTCAATACATTTTTTTTTGACCCAAAGGCTGAGAGTGAAATGTACATAATAAAAGTAACAATCTAGGTAAATGCTTCAGTCTCAAAAAACAAAAGTCAATTGCGACAAAACAGTACAACCCAGCAAGCCACACAAACAGATGTGCTGAGTCTTGACACCTTTAGCTGTCAAGTCAGGTGAGACTGACTTACCATTCACTGTACCCTCAGAGGCCAGATACACCTCCCACTCCCTCCTCCAGTACCTTCCCTATACAAACTATGGAGTCCACCACAGGCTTTCTGAACAGAAATCTTTGCTTGGTAGGACAAACAGTGCCATAACACAATCACCACTGCAATGGAGGTCTTCAGCTGGCAGAGCAATCTGACCTTTAACTAGAAAGGGGCAAACTTCTGAACAAACAGCACAAATATCCACACTAACAACTAAGGCTGCTGCCATAGATGAAGTTTCACTGACAGTGCTAGAGCTAATCCAGTGCTTTCTTTTATTCCGTCTGCACAGAAATCACTGTGCATGTACTTCATCGCCCATACATAGGGACTTCATGTCCAGAGAGTAAGAGGTGGTAAAGTCACTATCATACCCAAGATTTGTTTCCAGGCATTTTTTTCCCCTTTTTCACGTGTCCCCTCCTGCAGGCGGATCTAACCCTTTGTTCCTGTCTACACGACCAAGCTACTAAAACCCAGCCCAGATTTAAAACCATAATGTATTTCCTTGGGCTCTAAGGCAAGATGGGCTTTGCCAGGCCAGTTTAGTTGAGATACTTGTTATTAGGCAAGGAATGGAGCAAGAAGGTGATGTCACAACTGAAGCAATGATGTGAAGTTACCTAAAAGTGGTTCAAGAAAAGGAAAACTGGGGAGACCCTCAGCTACAGAGCATCTTCACTTAACTCTTCTCAATACACCAGTTATAACCTGTACTACATCCCTTACGCAGTTATATCCTTTGCTTGTTCACACTACCATATTGTGAAACGCCTCTGACAAGCAACAACACATGATAAATCTGTGTTTGCCTCCTTAAGGACGGCAGAGATTAGGAAAGGGCATGAAGGTCATTCATTTGTCTTGCAATGAAAAGGAACCGGAAGGTGGAGAATGAAGCTGAAAGGGACCATAAAGCACTATCTTGCTTGCCTGATTCCTAGGTCAGATGACCTCTCACCTGCCTGTGGGACACAGGCTGCTCCTGATGCCACCTGCTTATTCTTCTGGTCCTATCTGAGCTGCAAGAGCAGAAGAAGGGAGGGAAAGGGGCCTGCCAGCTTTTAAGAGGCAGAAGATGCTTCACTAAGGAATCTTAACCTTCAACATTAAGTTAAAGATACAGAGATGATCACCATTATCTCCAGAAACAGCAGCTCAGAAACCAGTAACCTTGATGGACCTCAAAAATTCTTAATTGCTAGATTTCAAGTGACAAAAGCAAACCTCTAAAAACATTGCTGTTTCTTCATGCTGTTTTCCTTTCCTCATAGGAAAGCTTGGACTTCCCATCTGTGTGTTGCCTAGCTGCCTTTGGGATTTTCAAACTCATCTTGCCACCATCTTCTTAGTGATATTCCAGATCTTATATTTCTAAGGGATGTGATTTTTGGAAGGGCTACAGTAGACCAGCCTTTAGCACTGTTTGGGAATGACCCTCAATGCCCATCACACACTCGTGTAACAGCTCTGAGAAATTTCTGATATTGAACCAAGATGAAGATAAGCCTCTGTCATATTTTCAGCTTAAAGCTTTGAAAACCCAATGAATTTATGACCCCAGGCTACACAGTGCGATTAAGTGGTATGCTCCTTGCTACAGCAGGTTACAATGAGAGGGATCCTCAAAAGTGTAAACAGTCATATATCACTGAGGAGCACTGCCACGGCAATGCTGTCTCCCCTGTGCAAAAGGGAAAAAAAAGAAAGGAAATATGAGAGCTGTCTCATCGGACGTTCCGAGTCAATGACCTGAACAAGAAAAGCTACAAATAAAGATATTCTGAATAACCACTCTACTACCTTACACCTTCAAGAGCACCCCATGTCCTAGACACAATGATTCATTTTGGACAAGGGGTGGTAGACAAAAATGAGCATTTCCAGGCATTCAGTGACAAGGAAGGCTAAGCAAACAAGCATGTGGCCTCCAATGGAAAGGACAGATTATTCTCCAGAGTCACACCACTAGCTCTTAAGAGAAAGCTTTCCTCAATTACCTTTCAAGCCCTATCACTCCAAGACATTTGTCTGTGCCCCTCAGAAACAGTAGGACAGTAGCTGGTCCTAGCATAAGCAAGAAAGACCAGCAATGGGAGGACAAGTGTGAGACGTGATGGTGGTCAGGATGTTCTTCTCTGTTGAAAGTGTTACCATGGCTAGCATATTCAGCAGCAGCACAGATTAGAAACTCCACAAAAGAAGGCATGCACAAATGGCAATATTCTGTCCCTTCTGCCAAAAAATATACAGGGAGACTGCCATTACAGCAATAGTATTCTGTCTCTCTCTATATGTGTGCATACAGAAAACATGCACACACACAGAGAGACACTAAACACTAGATTTTCAGGCTCCAGTTCACGGACTTTAAGGTTGTAACCTAACAATCTAATCTTTCAAACTAGACTAGGGGAAAACAAACATGTGAACTGTGTTCTTTTCAACACGTTTCCCTCAAACAGCCAAATGAATAATACAAAATTGCAAAAATCCCCCCTACCCACACAATACATAAAATGTGAAGGTCACAGCTCAAAGCAAGCTTAAACGATTCCGCCTGAGAAGTTGCAGGCACTCCTTTGCAAGCACAGCCAGCAGAAGGCAGGGGAGGGAGAGGACAGAGGGGAAAAGCAGATGAAAAAGCCGGTGCAAGCTTTGCAACACTGCTTTATCATATCAGTGTGAAGTGTCAGCATGCTTGTGGGTACTAGGGTTCACCGCAATTGAAAAATCGGCGACTTAACCATCATCCCACCACAGCTTCTGCCCAGCAGACTTTGATTGTGCAGGACTATCTGGGTTACTGCAGCAGTTTCCAAACAGTCTGTCCACCAGAAAATGATACCAGTAGAAAGATTTCATACACACAGACAAACACTCTGTAATAATACTTCTGACATTCAAAAATAAATCATTACTTAAAGCCACATTTAAGTAGTCCATTGGACTGTAACACCGAAACCTGCTCAGTGACACAAACTAGACCAGATTTCACTTACTTAATGAAAAAGAAAGAAAGAAAAAAAAAGAAAAAAAAAAGACTAAACTTACAGAGCTGTTAGTCCACGGTTTCTCTCTAGCACACCGGTTTGTCATTGAACTGCAGTGCCTGAAACAGTAACTTGACCTCTCTGGGAAGGTGGGCAGTATTACACAAGCTGAAACATTAGAAACATGCATAATTATGCTGGGTATTTGCCACACATTCTTTCATCCATGAACCAATATTAATAGAAAACTCACGCTGACACTCCAGGCTTAGATTATGTCCAAACCATCAATTAAAATGATTTTTCATGAAGCCCTGACAGAATAAATTTTTTTTAGGGCAGGACAAATTTTCTTTGGATTTAAGCTGTGCATATGTTACAAAGACACAATGACAGTGCTGCCAGCTCAAAGTCAAGACAACAGTGGGCTGTACCAGGGATTTTCAGCTTTCTTCCCCAGCACTGACAATGTAGCATCACTTTATTCTCCCACTCCACGCGCCTATTGCACCCATTCATGCAGCACTTCCAAGGATGCCTGCCAGGGCACCAGCTGCATTTCTTCACTCATCATCCACCTGCTCCTGCATGGTAACACCTCTTACACACCTCTGCAGTGCCTGCCTGCTTCTCACCACAACCGCACACCTGTCAGACCAAGGCCCTTTAGCAGAAGCAGTCCATCCACAGGGACTGGCTGGGATGAAAACACCACTGGAAGGCCGAACAGGGCAGGGAAGTGAAGAGATCATGCTTGCTCCTAGCTGCACTAGCAACCACAGCTCGCATCACAGCCGCTTATGCTTATGGCAATATCCCCTCGACATCAAGCAGAGTGCCCTCTGTATGTAGTCTTCCCCTCAAGGAAAGCAGCATTCACCTTTGGAGTTTTGGGTGGCAGAACCAGAAGGCAATAGAATACCATAAGCCAATATTCACAGCCTAACAAAACACACAACGCTTAAAACTTCTAAGGCTAGCAGACAACAAAAATGCAATTCTTTAATAGGGAGAAAATGCAGTTCACAAAGACAGAAGAATTATGTACATGTGTCCAACTACAGCCTTGTCCTATGACATGAAGTTCTCCTATTCCTGGAACTCAAGACCTAGCCACACTTCTGACCAAGTGAGATGCAGCAACATTGATAGTTGCTGTGACCCCAGTTGCCCCTCAACTTAGTCTGATGCCAACAGCCACATGTTGCTGTTTTGGGCAACTAACTTGGCTGTCCCCTTTCCACAATGAAACTCTTCCAGTGTTCTTGATTCAGCCCATTTCACTCCTGGTGCTTGCCACCAATAGATGTGGAATACATATTTATTTCAGCTAATTTCCAATGCATACAACTGGAACACTGTTCCAGGGGAGACACATGAATAAATCTAATAATAATAACATAAGAACGATTATAATGATTTTGTACTTCAAGCAGCCCAGCCCCCTCCACCTCTCCCCTTTCATTATATACTTTCAAAACCTTTGAAGATCATGGTAATGCATATAGTGAAGGACCTCTCAATACATGTACGTCAGATATTGCAGTTTCCAAAAATCTGTGTTTCCCATTTATGCAGGACTACCATATATGTCAGGGAACAGGAGCTGCCACGAAGACCACATGTGAAAACTTAAGAACATTTTTTTTCTACATGTATCTGATGTCTCAAGGTACAAAAACTGGTCAGTGTTAAGTTAATAGGATAATTAAGCAGAACTTGTTGGACATTTGTTAGCTTTAAACCTACTTTTGCAAGTAGTAGTTTATTCAGAGGTTAAAGCCTGCACACTTTCTTACACACTTCTGAAAACTGCAGGCAGCTTTATTTTGAAGTTTCTCTCCCTCTTCTATATAACCTAAAATTCAATTAAAAGATGACAGAGCAACCCTCTCAAGTCTTACCCAAAGTATCTATTCAAAATGTCTGAGCTATGTGACGAAAATGCTTTAAGTGAAACAAAAGTTATTTGTGGTGAAAAAAAGAGAAAAACTGATGTGCATTTCTGTACAGAAACTGCTATAGACCAAAGATCTGAGTTTGTATCAAATCCTGGTTGGAATAATAGAATTGCCACTATTTAAGAGCAGGAATTTCTCAAATCTTTTTCAGCATTTGCTTTTCCAGTAAGCACAACTGAAAAGTCAACACTATAGTTTTAAGATTCTGATTTAGAAGTGGTTTGATTAACAACCTCCCCCAAGTCTTCCCCATTTTCCTGGGAAAGAGTTGTTAGAGCACAGGGCTAATTAGGGCTTGTCAGTTAGGCTCCTTCTCCTGCTTTTTTCAGAAAACCTAGACAAATAATTTATCCGTGGATAGACCTGGGGGCCTTTCACAAATATTTTGTATTCCACTGCAAGCTTAGGCACATTACACAAACATCTGGAGTACCCACTAGAAATGTGAACACCTCCCCTCTGCCCTGCAGGGGGTGTCTTCATGACACTTTCATCAACATTGATGGAAAGAAAAAAATATTATCGAGGGCTTCCATCCAAAGAAAAGTTATAATCTATAGCTTGTCTATACGTACACCAGGGTTTGGGGGGGGAAAAGGGAGGAGGGGGATTCAGGTGCATAAAGAAGTTTTCCAATCATCCTTATCAGCGCTTAACTTCTGAGAGAAAGAAAGTCCCTTGTATCATTAATGATAAGAGACTGTTTCCAGAAGAGTTGGTGACTAGACAGCTCGGGGGGGGGGGAAACAGCAGTGAGAATCGGGTACAGTCATCTTTTCCCTGGAGGTGCAGCCCAGCTTAGAAGTGCTCTGAGCATCCAGAGCTTAAAAGACAGTGCCAAGTCATCCTGGTGTACTCTGACACCCGTGCAGACTGAGAGCCTAGAGAAAACCACAGACACTACAAAACATGGGTACCTACAAAAGCTCCCAGCTGTGTTGACCATGCCAGGGCCCATAACTAATAAACCAGTTGCTCACAGTGAGCAGATACTTTGATACATTTCACAGCATGGCTGGATTGGAGCCAAGGAGCTACTTGCTGCGTGACCCAAGCTACAAGCAGGGAAAGGCTCACAGTTCTCCAGGACACTTTCCCCAAACTCCTAAAACGGCATCATCTGCAGCTTCAGCTTAGACTGCAAAGGTGCACGCAGAATTGCAGCTATCACGCCTAACCACTGAGCAATTTTTAATGTATTTATTTTTTGAACCTGTAGAGAAGCTGTACCTTACTGTACATTTCAGCAACTGCCTAACAGATGCATCGTAGTTACTTCAAAACATTCCCTTCAGAAAGGCAAGAAAAAGTCTTCCTCTTTGCTGCTGCGCTGCAGGAGAGCACTGAAAGCTTCTGGTGAGACAAAAGCAATAGCAGACGACCAGTGTGATAAACCATGTGATTGTCACTCAGGAATAAAAAGTAAATGATAGTTTAAAAATACACAAAATCCATGCATATGTTAAACACGAAAGAAATTGTCCTCAAGGGCTAGATGCTCCGAGATCACATTTCAAAGCAATGTGGTATCGTTCTGTTAATCTTTTTGGAAAACCAACATGGATATTCTGCTTCAGTGTGATTAACAGAGGAATTCCAGCCTCTCATTGTGACCTTTCACAGAAACCTCAGGGGTCAAAAGTGGCAGCTTGTATGTGTCCTGCTACAATGCTAATGTACCCGTACTATCAACAAAAGCCTGCTGTAATAATACAGCCAACAAGTTTTGGGGGAGGGCAAGGGAGATCTACATATACACACTCTAAGATTGTCACAAAACAGCTTCTACAAACCATAAGTGAAAAGTTGTTCTTCTGAAGGGATTTGCAGACTTTTCATTTTTGCTATGCAGCTGGAAAAAAAGTTTACAGATTTACTTCCATGTTTTATTCTCAACAAACACCCATACCCTATCAAAACAGTAACAAATACAAGACTGCTGCAATGGTCAATGAATAAAACGAAGCCAAGGGAAAGGCTCCTTCCCACGGTGAAGTGCCAGGCAGAGAGGGAGGGTCTGGAGGAAAGGTGTCAAGTTTTTCCCCTCGTTTCAGCCACACCACAGTAAATCCTCGGTGAAACCCGATGAGCACAAGCAAACCTGCAGCCTGCCGTGACAGTGCTGCCTGCTTCTTGCCCTTCACACCCAAGTGGCCGTGCCCTCCTCCCCCAGCACCTCTCAGCAGTGACCCGACAGGGACGGCTCCAGGCGAAGGGAGGAACGGCGACAGGCAAGGAGGCAACGGCAACTGCCCCGCTCTGCAAAGCCCCTGGGCTCCATCAGAACAGCCGGTGAAAATTTAAACTGAACCCCACTCTGCATGCTCGGCATGAACAGTCTCAGGGTGGCCAGCATCAAGCCGTGAAAAGAGATCATCAGATGAGGTTTTTCCCTCCTCATTCTTACCCTTTGCAATGTGAGAAGAGTGAAAGAGGACACCAGCTCAGGAGAAGGTTGCTAATTAATTCCTCCTCATCCAGGCACTATGGAGCTTCTAGCTGCAAAGTACCTGCTTATCTAGAAGCAGGCACTTGATAGCATTTTAAAAGGCTCGATTCGTTCTGAAAAATGCCATCAAGAAGAGACACAATCATCTCACAAGATCAGTTCCTAACATTTTCTCTATAAGCAGGGAGAAAAGATGAAAGAAAAGCGGCATCATTCTTGCCTATGTTATTTAAAGCCTGGCTAATCTTCAGAGCACCAACTTACATTGCACAGCAATTTTGATGAGAGGTCAGCATGCCACAGCCATAGATGCTTTCAAAAGGATGACTTCATGTGAGGAAGAGTCCTCACATCACATCTTAGGTGAACAAGTTTCCCTGAAATAAACTATCTCTGAACGTTGCAATAGGGTAGAAGCATCTTGCTGCAAGGGTAAAACCAGAATGCAGACTGCAAGGTGACATGCCAGTTTAAGACACAGGCAGCTAAAGCACTTGTAAAGCTAAGGAAGCAGGATACTTAGGTGCTCAGTTAACCTGTGTCAAAGGCTATAAAAAACTCTTTGGAAACAGCACTGAGACAAGAGATGAGTCAGACAAAGGAGTAATGGAAAAAACCAACAGACCCCACAAAGAGAGATTTCATCACACTTTAACACTGAAGATCAAGGCTTCAGCGATGAGCCACAGTTTGTTTGCCTAGCAAGGTTGCTGTTAGTACTATCAAAATACTAACAAGAGCAGTCCTGACAGCAAGAATTAAACTCTTGGCTGTCAGTAGGCAGATACAACCGTAACTCAAGTCTCTCATCTGAAACACCTGCAGCTCAAGCACAGCCTTTTGGAGTGCCACAGGGACATCACAGTCATTAAAACTTCCAAGAACAAATCCACCTGCAAGCAGAAAGACTCAATAATCCAAACACTTTCATCCTTCTCATTATTTATGACTGATGTCCCTCACTTTAGACAGAACACAGAGTAAAGAGTTATTTAAATCAGTATTTTGGGTTTGGTTTTTTTTTTTTGGCAAGGCAGCACAAGCCATAAACTTCTGCAACATCCAAAGTAGCTCTAATCCCACCACCTTTTTCCAATTATGTTTAAATGCTCCCAGCACCGTTTCTCTTCACTATCTGCTTCTACCCAGGACAAAGTGGGAGCACCAAAACACCTCTTCACACTGCATGGGTACAAGCAGGCAACAGGCTAAGTGGACAAACAGAAATGGAAAGGAATTTTTTTTTATTTTTTTTTTTTACTGTTACCACTTCCTGGGCACACAGAGTGCATGTTGAATGCACAGCAGATGTGCAGCCTAGCCACCTGTGTTTCTCACATCAATTTTTCATCCCTTTGTCCCCATCCTGAAACTGCTTTTCTTTCTACTCACTCAGCAATCTCAGTCGCATATTTTCCCTTGAAAGAGGGATTATAGTTTCTGGCCTTACCACAGCACACAAACTTCACTGAAATCTGAGAAGCAAGAATGTTTTACTTCGTTTGAATCTGAAGACACCTGCAGTTCAATCTCAGGTGTGCAATTCAGAGCCAACAGCAAAAGAATGGAAATGTCAAGGACCAGATACTTTTTTAAACATACCAGATGTTGCTCTGGGCAAACAATGGGATTATTGTTTGTTTCAGGGTTGTTTTTTGTTGGGTTTTTTTTGTTTGGTTTGGGGGTTTTGTTGTTGTTTGGTGTTTTGTTGGTTTTGTGTTTTTTTTAAGCAGAAATTCTCCACTGTAGGATACACCATTGTAGGATAATCAGTTCCCATGTACAAGCTTCTCCCTAATGAGCTGACTGGCTTTAAGCCCTTCTTTGGACAGGTAACCTGGAAAAGGTCAGCCAGAGGACCCTGAAGATGCAGACAGACTGGATCAGGAATGCTGGCGGCCAGAACCCAGGCTGGGTATCAGGAATTATGCAGCTATCCTCTGGGTGATTACTGCGCGCTTCACACCAATGTTACCAGATCTGAAGAACAGTACAGAGAACAAAACACAGAGCAATACATTTCCTACTAAACCTTGTTGCTCCTTCTCAAAAGCAATAAAATCCCCTTGAGTGTAGAAGTGAGGGCAAGTCCTTCCCTGCTTGCGATAAACTCATTCATGCCCCTTCACTCCCTTTCACACCATGTACATCTCTATATGGCTTCCCAAGGATGACACTGTTACTGATTAACAGCTCACTTCAAGTCTTTTCTGTATGCCTCAATCAACTCTGCTCCTATCAGTCAGGCATCCTGACACCATTCCTTTCTTATAACCTTGCCCTCAGGCGTACCAGACAAATAGTAACTCAATAGCCCAGAGTTCAGCTTTAACCAGCAATCTTATTCCCCCCTCTCAAGAGCATAAGCCCCACCTGCTTGCAACTATGCAGTCCTAAAGCACAAGCCTTTCACATCCCAAAAGGCCCTGCAGGCAGCAGGGCAGGGCTCTGGTCTTGCTGCCATCCCAGATTTCCATGCATGAAGAGACTAAGAAGTCCATGCGAGTCAAGAAGAGGTGTCCTGTCAAGGAGTGATTAGCCACTCCAGTACCTGCAGATACTGCATGGTGGTCCAGCCATCTGCCTGTATGTCACCTATTTGCTTCTGGAAAGCCCAGGAACAGTGTATGTGTGTACAGGGAGGGGAGTTACTTCAGGATGACTGACAAACATGGAGCTTCAAATCAAGACACCAGTGGAAAAACAAGGTACTTCAGTTTTGAATGTATTTCACCCAGATAAAATGTACTTTTTAAAGAAAAAAGTCCCCCTTTTCCTACATACTGAAGGCAAGGTGTCAGTCTTTCATAAATACCAGGCCTGCTATCTTGAATAGTCATCTAGAGCTATGTCCTGGCATGGACAAAAGGCACCATCCTCCAGCAAGCTGTGCTGTTAACAGCTGCTGAAAGGTGATCTTATCCCACCAGTACCACACCACCTTCCACCCCACCCCCCCAGCCACCTTCTCCCCAGGCACCCACACGACCTCGTTCAGCTTCATTTGCTCCCAGCACACAGCCTCTAACCGAAGACCACCTCCACCTGTGCCTGCAGCTCAGGCTTCTACCAGCACTGCCTGCACGTAACAGCACGCACACACCTGCCCCTACAGCAACACCCTACCTGCCTCCCAGGGAAAGAGGGAATACCCAGCACAGGACCTCACCCCCTCTCTCACTTTTCTTCCACACTGCGGTATTTTAATAAAACATTTTACAAATGCATGCACACACACACAAGCTGTGCAAACTGCAAAGTCCTGCCCAGGCATCTTAACCTACCACGTATTTGCATTGCACAATGAGCGCTCCCAAACCCAGCCGTTGGCACATGTGCAGGGGTGAAGTCACATCTTCACAGCCTCACAAAGCCTCCAAAGGCGGAGGCAGTGCCAAGTGACATGTAACTGTCTTTCAGAAATGGGGCAGAAGATGAGGCACAGAGACAAGTCACTGCCAACACTGGAAACTTGTTTGCTGGTTTAAGAGTTGTATCCAGAAATAAGCTAGAAGACCTTCTGACCATCTGCATGCAACTACCGGCACACCTGGTCTTACTTCCAAATGCGATCTCTAAATCTATGCAGGCTGCTCGATGAAATTAGTTGTACTACGATGCCCAGTATTATCTGGATGACAGCCAGAAATCACTCCTGTGCCAGGAGCACTAGTAGTCCCTATAAATATCAGGCAATATTTACATCTATGTCAGACCTGCGGTTTGGCAAAAAAATTAAAAAATTTAGTTCACCAAAAAGCACTTTGATACTCCGACAAATAATTTCCTGATTCAAGTAGGAACAACACAAAGGACTTTGTACACCAGCTGTCACCTTTGTGTTGTGAGCTGGCATTAAATCCCACACAGACAGGAAAGATTTAGGTGGTGGGAGGGGAGCAAATGGTCTATTTGCATTCACAGCATGTGAGTAGTTCCCTCTGGAGAAGCAATTCCTTCTCTGTGCTGCCTATCTGATCCAAGCTGACAGAACAGGGATCCACCAAAACTCATGTACAGGATAGCAGCTGCAGAACACTGCGATAGCACTGAAGTACAGCAAAACACCTGTTGGATGTACTACAGCTGGAGGGCTGAAAGGAGATTTTTTTTTCTTTGCTTTGCTCTCTAAAGGATGCTTAGACACTGACAGATCTCCAGATGCAATGACCCCTTTGCAACCTTTGGGCCCGAGCTGAGCGAGAGAAACAAGAAGTGAGCTTAAGAAAGATCTGAGACAGCAGCTGGGAAAAGTGAAGGCAGAGCTGAGGTTTAATCGCTGTCTCCTTTTGTCCTGTTTAAAATGAAGCATTCATACACTCACTTGCAACCCAAAAAAGCCCCACAAAAACCTGATGCTAGCAGACTGTTTTCAACATCCTCCCTCAGATATTCTCTCAGTACAGATACATTCGTATTTTCCTGTGTTTCTACTAGCAAATGTAGCGCTTGGCAATTAAAAAGAAATGCAGCTTGGGCAGAAGTGATTAGAATCGTACTTGCTACATAGTTCTGGTATGACTAACTCCTAATTAAAAAAAATTATTAATGCAAGGTGTCGAAAGAAACAGTCCACAGAACTAACTAGTTTCCTCTAGCCCCCATCCTCATTTTAACTGATGTATTTTATTACCAGGCTTTGAGAAATCTCATTGAATGTACAGGCCATAATAGACAAGCCAAAAGGAAGTGACTGACTAACCCCTGAGATGCTCTTTATGTTTATTAACCTCTTACTATAACTAGCATAAAAATGAACTCCTCAAACGTCTTGTGATGGATTTCTATTATTTCCCATTAAAACAAGTTTTGGTGGCCAGGCAACTCTCAGATGTGCTGTGCTGCTTGACCTGCCACCTGCCTAGTTCCAACTGGATCAGCGTCTTCAAACATCAAACGCAGCAGCACAAAGGGATCAACTTGATAAAACTCATGCCTGGCACTTTGAACTGCCTAACACCAGATCCAGAGCTGACATCACTCCAAGTTTCTCATGGGGCTCTGTTGTTATGCAAATGATGTACAACCCCCAGACACAAAAAAGTCATTAAACTGGGATTAGGAGTTATAATTAACAGGCAACTTGAAGGAAAAATCAGGGTTAAAAGGAACACCAAAGAAAGATGTACAAAGAAGAAAGTAGGAAACTGCTGTCTACAATTACACTTGAGCAAATGCAAAGAAGCACGGGTAGGAGGACAGCATGGCTCTGCAGCAGGCAGCCTCTGCCGCAGGCTCAGCCTTTCCTTCCCAGTGCAAGGTGCGCACCCACGTCACCCTTCTCCCCCCATAAGCCTGACTTTCCCATCCAGCTCTGTCCATGGGCTGAGAGCACCAGCAGCATTTTGACTCTGCAGCCTTCTGCGCAGCTTGCCAGTCACACGGGTTGGCAGACAAGGCTAATGACAGCAAAAAGCCAGCTCTGTGTTCAACCTGGAGCCAAGGCCAGCCCACGTCCAGTCAAGCTCCTAGCAGGTCCCCAGCTGCTGATCAAACAGGAATTGAGCAAACTGGGCAAGAGCAAAGGAAACACTCACATGGTATTAGGTCAGGAGTTAAAATATCTCAGTGAACTGCAACTTCCATCACAAACGGGACTGATGAATGCCAGAGCCACGAAGAAGAGAAACTCATCTACAAAAAAACCATCCAGCCTCTGCTGCAATTTCTGGCACTCCAGATATCCAGCAAGACAAAAGTAAGAAGGGTCTCCTCCCTTCAGACAGAAATTAAAACACGACTTGAAATGAAGTTTTCCAGAAACAATCAAGGAAATGGATGGAGCTAGTGGAAGTTCCTAGATCACAGAAAAGCTCAGCATCTCAGTCTAGCAAGACTAAAATTACTACTTTTTCATGACAAGAAAGATAATAGGAGCTTCTTTGCCTGTAATTCCATCATCAGCTTCAGCGTCAGCACTGACCATCATTCACCTCACCCAACTTCGCTCCCAATTGGGCTGTCCAAGATGAATTACAAGCCAGTCATGGAGCACAATAGCTTTTTCCACAGTAATGAAACATAATTCATACAGGAATGTACAACACTGTTTGTGGCTATTCTTCACCCAGAATGTAAGCAGCCTTGTAACAACCATCTCTCAGTTAACAGGTTAACAGCAAAAGGAAATCAAAAGGTCAGTCCAGAAAAAAACATGCATAAATCAGGCTAGAAGAGTGTTCACAGCTAAGAAAACACCAGATTCCTGCAGTAAGAGCTTAAGAGAGCAGCTGGCAGAGAAAGCACATGCTTTGTGACACAGGCTCAGTTGGTCACAGCCCATGGACAGAGGAGAGGGCAGTGAAGGGGCTAGTCCACATCCCACACTACCCACCCAGCTGCAAAAAAAAAAAGGCTAGAGAGTACTCACAAAAGCACCTGTGGCACCTCAAAGCATTTGTGTGTTATGTAACCCCTGGCCACTACATGGTTTATTCCAGGTTGGATTCTGCTCTGTTTCTGAGAAGATGGCAAAAACACAAGTTCTCAGACATGCATGGACAAGACAAGGTTCAGGGCAACGTTCCATGCCAGGAAAAGTTTCCGCTCTGCAAACTGCCATTAAATAGTATGTGTATCTTTTATTAGATACACATAAATTTTCTTTGCAGTGCTGAAGCTTGAACTTGGCACCAAGAATAGCCCAGTATTCCTTCTTTTTCCATTTCCAAAGCAGAACATCTTGCAAGACTGCAGCAGTCTGGAAAGTCATGGTAGTTGCCCACTGCTGCTGCATTACAGTGAGAGGCAGCTATGTCTTCCCCCCTGCCCTGCTCTGCAATAAGGGGAAAAGGAAAAAAGGAATTGCACGGCTGGCCCATCACTAGTGCTCCTGTAGCAGCCCCTTGAGATAAAGTTCAAAACTAGAAGAAATGTGATGACAGGCTGAAAATGTGAAGGCAAGGACAGTTTCTCAAGAAAAGTTTTTACTTGCCAGATTAGACAGAGGAGCCTGAATTCTGCCAGGCACAGCTCTTTCACTCCCCCCCCCCCCCCGCCCCTTTTTTTTTTTCCATTTTCTTCTTGTTATTCCTCCTTTTCTGTATTATCTTAGAGACTTTGGATAAACAGAGTGAGCATTCAGGGGCAGGGTGAAAGAGGAGGAGCAGGCATGACTTGACGGGCAGCGAACAAAGCATGTGCTACACTGAAAAGTTACAGGAAATAAAAGGAGTCCAGAGAGCCGAGACTGAGAAATAACAAAAGCATGAGAACAGCCAAGATGAGAGATGCTTCACAGACACGTCTGGGCAAATGTTCAAGGCCACAAGGTGAAATAACCAGAAGCCAGGAGTTACCTTTGTACTGCAATAAGAACTACCCTGAACATCCCCTGGGTGGGACCCACAGGCAACACACACAACTTCCACCCCAGCAACTGGTGGGAAGCTGGGAGAAACCACTTGTGTTAGACATCCAGGCCTCCCCTAATCCTTCTTAATCAATAGGCAGCTGGTAATCAACCTGGCTTAAGTGGTCAAGATGAGGCAATGGGCACAGATGGGACAATGAACTCACAAGCTTAAAGTCAGGAGGGTGGTCTGCTGGCCTGGACCAGTTAGAGCAATGCATAAACCAGAAATGTGTTTAACCTCCAGTATCAAAACCAGTATTTCCAGGAGGGGTATTTAAGAAGCCTCTTATCCCTGCAGTGCAGTCAGAAGCTTACTGACAACTCTCCAGAACTAATTCTCTAATTCCTAATTCTCCAGAACCACCAGGAAATTTCAATTTTTCTCAGGACATTGTGCTGAAACCTGCATCTCCACGAGCTGTTTGGCTATCCTGCTGTGGGCAGATGACTTCCGTGTGTGTGGTGGGGAAGTACCATTTCAGCTATCTGACTTTGATTTACCTCTGCATGCAAGTCAAAATCGTCTCAGCTAAGGCCAATCTCTTTCTAGCAAAAGCTAGGAAAATATACTGCATTAAATCCTCACCTGCAAGCCACCATTGCTTTAATTAGATTCAGTCAAATCCAGGTCTTTGCAGTCTAGACATGGTTTAGCAAGTGCTTTTATGTGAGTAATTCATTGTGGGAAAACAGAATTCTTAAAGGAATTAGAAAGATAACCCATCACAGTGATTTTTTATCTGGAGCTTGCCTCAGTTTTGGCAAAGAAAACCTTGTTGGATTTTGACAGGGCAAAGACAGCCTAAAGGAAGTATTCAAGCATCGGTCCAAGTAAAGATTTTACTTGGGGAAGGAAGGAAAAGAAAATGTTCCTCTTTAACTTGGAAGAGTGTTAGAGGCTCAGTCAGCCACAAAAGGCTTTCTGTTCAGAGCAAGAGCATTAACATTACAATTTTGCAACACAGCGCAGAAACATGAATCTTGAGGCAATACAGAATACAGTGTTCCATCCTTACTTTGGCCCCTTCTGTAGCCTCTCTGCTACTCTGGATTTTAAGCAGAGGCTCAAATATTTATACAAAGAAGAGAATCAGCATATAGAGAGTACCTACTGCTTCTGATCTGCAGTACAGATACACTGGGCACATTTTCAAGGACTTCCCATGCTCACACACCTCTTTACAGAAACTTAAGGCAAACTTAAGGCAGGAATATCAGAGCAGGTTCGTGGCTTGACCACTTCTGCGTTGAAATCGAAGCGATGAGATGCTCCAGCTCTGCCAAAGTCAATTTGACTAACCTTTAACATATATCCAAAATTGCTATGGATGATAGAAAGTTCTAAGTGCCAGCACTGTTTTGCTTCTAGCTGTGCCTAAATTATTATTCTATTGCTATTTTTCATTTTCTCAAAGAATCTCTGTGTCATGGTTTAACCCCAGCCAGCAATCAAGTACCACACAGCCTTGTTCACATCCCACCCACGCCTCCCTGCCACAGGATGGGGAGGAGAATCGGAGGAAAAGAGAAAACTCAAGGGTTGAGATATGAACAATTTAATAATTGAAATAAAATAAATAATAATAAAAATTAAAAGGAGAGAGAATGTGAGAGGAATAAAATCCAAAGGGAAGGGAAGAAAAAAACCTCAGCTCATGCACAATACAGCTGCTTCCCACCTGATGCCCAGCCAGTTCCTGAGCAGCGACTGACCCCTGCAGACAACTCCCCCCAGTTTATATACTGAGCATGATGTTCTATGGTATGAAGTATCTCTTTGGCCAGTTTGGGTCAGTAGCCCTTACTGTGTCACCTCCCAATTTCTTGTGTCCCTCCAGCCTTCTCACTGGCAGGGCCTGAGAAACTGAAAAGTCTTTGATTTAGAGTAAGCACTACTTAGCAACAACTAAAGCATCAGTGTGTTGACATGAGCACTATCATCCCAGCGTTTTTGAAGACTGGATGTGCATGGGAAAAGGCCTTACATATCCAGCTAATTCTTCTACAGGGCAACACCAGTGTCACAGGCCTGCCAGTCCTCCTCCTTGTAATGAGATACAGCCATTCTTGTACCAGTGCTGAAGGTAACTGGACGATGCAATAATACAGTATTAACCAGTTCACTTAGCAGTTGTACTTGAACACATCAGTAAGCATGAAGCAACCCATAAATAGTCTCATTTTTACTCAAATTGTTAAAGAGATCTGACTGTCTACAACTTGCTAGGGAGACAACCCTGGCTCACTTTTGTGATGCAAATTAGAATGTTACTTGGAGGAAAAGGAGGAAAAAAGGTCTTTTAACTGAAATTACAACAAAATCTTCCTCCTGCACAATAATCAGAGACAGCAACACCCCCTGAATCTCCTCCAGTACTCTGCCGCTCTCCTTCAGACCGTGCATAGCCAAACCCCTGGCTCCTTGATTGCATTGTCCTCATTGCTGCATGCCTCTTGCCCCACTCACCTGCAGTCAACAAAAAGACCTGGAAGCACCCAGAACCAGCACCAGATGTGTTAAGCTGTGCTTGAAACTGGGGGATGTAAATCACTGCCCTTCCACAAAGCTGAGCTACAAGGAAACTCCTTTACCAAGCAGTTACAGCTTCCAAAGCAAAACACCATCCCAAATGAAATTCGGCTCAGGAATGTGAGCTATGTGGGCAGGGGGGCTCTGATGGGTATTGAGGGAGGATAGGAGCCGGCAGGCTGCTTTCACAACTGACAGTGGTTTCCTAGCCGAAGCAGAGGACCCAGCCTAGCCACCCTCCCTCGCCCCACACCCCTGCACGCACAGGCACGCCGGCACACGCAGAGCTCGGGAATGTGAGCAATGCGGACCAGGGCCAGTGGGGCTTCGCTGCCGGGGAGAGAGGGATGGGAGCCTGTATGAGGGAAACATGTCAAGACCATGAGGCAGCTGGGGTTGCAGGACTCTTTTGGGGTGGGGGAGAGGGGTGGGGGGCTGTCTGTGGAGGGGTTGCAAGGCTCCACTGCAGGCTGCAAACCAGCAAAGGATGCCTTCTTGTCCCACTCAAGCTGTACATGTGGAAACATAACTCTGCGCAGCTTTGCAATAAACCTGTTGTTAATTTCTACCAGCTGAAAGAAACTGCAGGTCCCCTGTTTTTTGGCTAGTTGCTGACATGAAAAACATACCAGCATTAAGAGTAATAAACACATGCACTTAACACTTCCTGAGCCAGAGATCTGACATTCAGCTGTACAAGCACAAACCTCTTCTCCCCCAGGCTAACAGAAGACGGTATTGCTGCAGATAAAAACAGACCTGAAACTCTCCCAAGTCCACTTCAGCCAAAACCAACAATTCCCTACAGCATGAAGAACATATTCAGTCACCTGCTATTTTAAGGTTCTTGAAGAACTCCATTTTATTTCTACCATGTTTTCTTGGTCCACAGCTCTCGCTCCAACCACACAGCCAGTGAACGAGCGCTGCCCAGCTGGCTGGCACGGAGGCTACCCAGAAGGGGCTCATGCCGGCAGCCAGCAGGCACCTCCCACCACCGGGTCTCCCCAGAGTGAGCACCGACTGCATCTCCTTAGCACGCCTACTGCACAACTCGTGACAATCATGATGTGTGCACGGACACAAAGAAGGGTTTGTTTTCCTTAAATTTCCCCAGCTGAGACGTTCCTGGCAGCCACTAGTATTTTCGTTGATGTGACTGATCTCCCATGTTGCTTAAAAACATGACAGCAGTCACAAGCAG
This sequence comes from Falco rusticolus, assembly GCF_015220075.1. Lineage (NCBI taxonomy): Eukaryota > Metazoa > Chordata > Aves > Falconiformes > Falconidae > Falco > Falco rusticolus. Next base: position 56,032,640 of record NC_051210.1, read on the forward strand.
CAGTAGCGATGGGGTGAGAAACTGCAAGAAAAACACAGAAGAGAGAAAGGCAGAGTGATAAATCGCAGATGGGATCAGGATCAAGACTAAGGTGACTCCCACTAAACATATAGGCACACATCTACATCAGAGCCCTCGTCTACTCAAAAAAAAACCACGAGTAAAACAGCCCACAACACTAAAAGAACAAAGAAGCATATATGAAGTTTGTCAGCCTGGTTAAGTGATGCTGACAAGATACAGAAACTGCAGCCAATCATGCCTATGTAATTTTCAGCACCTCCTGGTTTCAGAGAAATTCAGTCCCAGGGTCGTCTTGCTTTCTGTGACAGCTACTGACTTGCTGTGCACAGAAAAGAATCTAAGCAGACTGTTGGTAAAGTACACATGAAAAGAAAGTGATCAGGGACACCTGAATAAGACTAGTATTCATCCGAGGAAAGAAAATTCTTCAAGAGATTACCATAACAAGAAAAAAAAAAAGCAAGTTAAAAGGCAAGAACAAGTTCAACACCACATGTCAGGAAGGAATGGAACTTGAACTAAAAATCTCTTCCTGTGTTGCTTTTTCAAAGTCTTAAAATTAATCCGGGATAAAGACTTGCTTTAAAAGCAAAGTTGTTTACTGAAAAACGTGAAGTGTGGTTTTAAAAAAAATACCATGAAGCAGCTTAATTCATCCCACTCATGTAAATCCACACTGAACACCTGAAAAGAGCCCCATGACTTTTAATGCCTTTAAAAAAGAAACTGAAAAACTGACTCCCCTGCTCAAGAACCTTAACATTTTACAGTTTGTTTGTTGGGTTTGGGTGGGGTTTTTTTTTTCTTTCTTTAATACTAAAACTGGCTTTTCAGCAAAACTGTTCAAGAGCTAGAACTGAGAAATTACAGTAAAAATTGAGACTTTCTGCTTTTAGGTTTGTGGAAAACTGGAGATTATGAATAATTTAGAGCAACTTTAAAACTTAGGTTTCTATTAACATCTTCACGGTGAAGTGGTTTCAAAACTGAGTGACAACTGCTTTTCACTCAGCAAGCCCACTTGTGGTTACCAGTTTCTAGAAGACAAGGTATTACTGCCAGATGGACAGAAAGCTGGAGAACACAGAGCAGATTTAAGAGAGCAAGAGAAGGGCTCTGAAAAGCACAGGAGCTATAGAAATCCTACTTTGATACAGTTGTAAAGTCCCACCTTGGTACAGCTGCATAATACTCCACAATATCCATATGCAGTTTTGACAACTGTTCTCCAGTTTGTTATAATTTCTCCAGCCATTCTGCATCCATCTTTTACTTCTGCTCTCCTGTGCACTTACAACTCACAGAACAAAATGCTAAGCCTAGCTGGCCAAATTACTTCTGCTTCCTGTCCCTGTTTGCCCCAGAAACCCAATTACAAAGTTAACTCATGCTAATGGAGCCTGAAGGGAGCCTGTGCACTCACACTCAGCTACATGACAGGTCACAATGAATGAACAGCCTGATTTTCACCCTGGTTTGGTATCTGAAATGCAAACAATGCACATCGAAGCTATCTGTTGTAGAATTGCGGATACATCTTGGTCTATCTGTGGGTAATTGGAGTGAAAAGTCAGATACCAACAGATGAGTCATTACCCACTAAAGCTCTCTGCTAAAAAAACCCAAAAAAACAACAAACACCACCAAACCAAACAAAACCACAAAACAAAAAAAAAAAACCAAAAAACCCCAACACTTCCCACAGTACGACTGACCCCAGCACCAGTTTCTACTCTGAAGAAAGATTCAGCTAAACTAAACATCTTCCCTCAGCTGATATTTTGCTGTGCCTGTTGAGGTACATCCTTAGAAAAAATGCAAGGCTCTGATCTAGTGCAGCCCTCCAAAAGGTGGACTGCAATGAGAAGGGGATTATGTCTTAAGTTACCCACCTACTAACATTGCAAGGATACTGAAGGGAAGGAGTTGAAACAGTATAACCTGTCTACTAGGAGCTGGGTCAATAACAAAGCATTGGCGAGAAAAAAACCGAAAAGCTTAAACTGCCTTTGTCAAGCTGCAAAACAGAAGACCTATCCACTCTTTCGTTCCAATTTCTCTTCTGTCCGAAGTTTGGAAATCAGAGACACTCTACAATATTGTTTCATTTAATAAATACACATGGGTTGTGTCCCCATACTTTTGCTTCATAATCAACATGTTTGCTGTACTTTGTTGCTTTCTATACTCCAATTTGAAAAACACTCAAAAGCCAAAAATAAAGAGAAAGGCTCTCTTGTCTGAATCCAAACCTCCCCCACCTCCCCAGTCACTGCACTTCTTGGCAAATTCTCTCTGGAGAAATACTGAAGAGACACATAAACCACTCTTGTATCTTTCTTTCTCTGTCCAAACCAGGTTAGTTTGGAGTAACTCTCAGAGATCCTCTGCATCACCATATGCTGAGAGAGAGATGAAAAGAGCAACATTTGCAGAGTTCACAATTGTCAGGGGTCCCCGGGGGCTGGGGGGTGGTGGTTTTGACACAGCTGTTCCAAAGCAGCTCTGGAATGAGCACCATCCTTTTCTCATTTAAAAGCTCATGAAGTGAATGAAAACACTGTGACAGAAGCCCCACCATGCACAGCCATGTTTATGCACCTAAACAAACTCATTCAACCTCTGACACTGTCTCACTCCAGGGGAGACTCCCAGCCCTTAAACCGGGAAAACAGTCGCAGTTTAAAAAAAGAAGGGGGAAGAGTCAGAGTAACTCAGGGAAAAATCATTGTTTCGAACTAAACTCTTCCACCTGAGCAAGATGAGCAAGTTGCAGACCAGCTCCTGGTCCTACCCACCGTGCAAGATGCTTCTGATCATCATCTGCCAAGATGGTCCTAATGGACTAAATTTTAGAACAAGTTAAACTGGTTTCCAACAGTTCACAGGGTCGAAGGGCAGTCATAGCACCATTATTTCATGTGTATAATTTCCAACACAACCCTATACTGATGCTGAGAGGCTCTCCTGCTACAATGGCACAGCACATGGGATGCTGTGCACACACAGAATAGCCTGGGGGGAGTATTTTAGCAAGTTTGTTTCCAGCCAGATCAGTACTCCGATCTGTTTCGTCCCACAGCCACATAAATATTAGCACTATCACAAAGATGCTGGCAGCAAAAGTGCAAGAGGAGAGCCTGCTGCTTTCAGCCAGGCACAGATTTACTGCCTACCTGCAGCCCCTAAGGCCCCTGTGGCACAGGCAGCTGCAGTCAACAGGAAAGAGCCAGGAGGCACAGATATTCATGTGGGTGCCAAATAAAACTGAAACAGTTCTTACTTTCATGGTGCAAAATCATCTGGGTTGATCTGAGTAGCATCGTCCTCCTTAACAACAACACTGCAGAACAACAACACTGCAGAATTGGGAAGGGATCAGAAATATATAGAAATAATGAAAAAGGCTTTGAAAAAAAACCACTTCAGTATTTAACAAACCAGATAAACATTTGGAAGGGGCTGGGGAATTACACAAAAATAAGGAAAGGTGCACAAATGCTACATCAGTGTTTCTCCTTATCTCAGGAAAGAGGGACGATCAAACTATGTGATTGGGAGGCTGAAATGTGTGCACACACACACAAGACAGAAGCCATTACCACTGCACAGCCATGAAGGCTACCAGCTCAGTGGGACAAAGAAAAGGATCGGGCCGTGGTATGGGTAACAGCCCTACCTGGAGCTACACTTAGGAATGTCAATTAAAATCTGCAGGAAAAAAATATTAAGTCCAGGGACTTCGGTCTTAAAAGTCAGTGTACGCTAATTACAGACCCATACAAGACATGGGTAAGGGGCAGATTAGCCATCAGTCTTAGATGTATGGATACTGTACATTTCTCAAGGCCTCTGGTGCAAAATCTCTCAGTCTTACCAGGGCTGGCTCCTCATCCAATAACCAATATTTTAATTGTTTTTGCCTCCTTGGAAAACATAGCACCAACACAATGCACTCCTGCCAGGGTACTACTGCTTCACGTAACTGCACTGGTCACCCTTTGGGCAGAGAAGACTGTCGACCAGTAAGAAAACCCCAGGTCCTTGGCATGAGGCATTACTACGTTTGTGCAGTGAAGAACTCAACAGTAATGCAAGCACTTCAGCTCTGCAAAAGCAGCTGCAGTGAAAACCCTTTGTATTTCCTCAGCATCCCTCACCAACAGCTCAGGGCACCTACAGACAGGCAGGGCACCCTCTGCTTCAGAGCACTGACACATGATGAAGTAGGTTTAAGAGATCACCAAGCCAGAGCAGACCAGTGATCCACCCTAGCAAGTGTGGTGCAATGAACATTTGCCTAAGAGACGCAACAAGGTGTCCCCACTGCCATCCTGAACCATCGACCACCACCACCACAGACAGATGCCTATAGCTCATGGCACACACAGCTGCAGAGAAGATGGAGAAACAGCCCAGATTTTGCGTGTAAAAGACTCTTCCCTCCCTACCATTTCTTCCTCATGGGCTCTGCGTGCCATGCAACAACATGTCAGTGCTTCAGGATGGCACAGACACCTCCCTTCATGTGAGAAACAGTATACAGGCACCATCCCTGAGCCCAGAAACAGGCTGGGATACCTCTAACACCCAACACCCTCTCACCATCACCTCCATCATAACATTTTCTGGAGACACCTCATTTCAGGGAAGTGCAGTTACAACCTCCAACCCACTGGGGAAGGTAGCTGGGTCTGGTTTTGGCTCCTGTGTGCAACAGGGAGCTTGTACACTGAACAAGTATGTGAACTTGTAAAAAGGCCAGACTCTCTTTGACAGATTTGCTTACCCACAATTAAGTTCCAACTGTTCTTGTCAGACGCCTCCATCTTTAGTCTACTCACATGTCTGAAGAATTAAAGGGATATTCAAAACATGCATTTATGACTCATGTTTAATTGTCAGCTGTCCTTTCCCAGTACAGCTCTAATTAGAAATCAGAAACACATTTTTGAGCACAGAAAGACACAAAAAATTGGCATTAACTGCCAAGGGAAGCCTGTGGGAGCATTTTAAGTCTAACAGGATGCCTTCTTCTAGGTTGTGCTTTAGCCAAACTAGTCATTGGGCTTAATAGAGGGGTGAGAACCCAGGACCTGTGACAACCTGGAAGTCTGATCAGACACTCTTGCCAACCATCCTGAAAGTTAGAAGTCTTTTAATTACTAGCAAAGCTCAAAAGGCATTTTCAGTGTTCGCTACAGCACCTTAAGAGTAACTTCCTCTTTCCCTCATCACAGACAAGTACATCTTTAATGCTGAAGAAGTGACTATAGCCATATACATCTTTCTGCTATTTTGCACAGTTTTCCAGGGAACCTTTGGCAAAGTGAAAATATAAATATAGCCTAAACCAGTATTCAGATTTAACTACAAGTCTCGACATTGCTTTCATGATTGCAGGCACAGTTTTTTCCCAAAGCAAAACACACGGGTAGAATTCAGAGTTAGAGAATGAGCTAGATGTTAGAGTACAATTCACAGTACAACACTGCTAGAGGTAATTTGCATAAGATATATAAACTGCAAAAAATAATTATGCTGGTAGTTCATTCTTAATGTCTATTACTACTTCCCTTCAGGTTCCAGTCTTTTGACAGCTGGGAACAGCCATATAATTTGTATGGTATTTCCCCTTGTTATGCAGCGTCTACAATAGCAGCAAGAGATAACTGTGGAGTGTCAGAGTTGACAAGCCTTAATGTTTTCCCCAGCTTCTCCATGAGATGCCTAAATGCCTTTTTACAGCACTGCCAATTACTCAACCATGCAAACAGATACTATTAAGATACCTAAAATGAGTAATTTCCCACTAGAACCAAACATGTTATCAGTTGGATCATAAATCTGAATCTCTAGTCAAGACAAATTTATTTCAGTACTTACGTATAGCTTATACAAAAATATCTTGACTTTTACATGTTTTTATCTAGCATTAACAGAAAACGTTTCAAGTAAATCCTGTGGGAAAAAAAACTGCAGCTAGTTGCTCACAGATTGCTTGAAATACATTTACTGCATCTTTAAGGAGTTAGGTGGAATCAAAACTTTTCACAAGTTGTTCATTGCTACTTCACATTGCAGTTCCACATGACCTTCTCCTCATCATTATGACATGATAACCTAATTAGCTTAACACGTCATCTTGCCTCAGCCCACAAAAACATAGATCAAATTCATACTCACTCATGTATACATACACTAGCTTTCAAGCCACTCTGCAAGTTCTGTATTTCTTCCCTTTCTAAAGGGCACACACAAATTTGGATGGATTGGACAATCCGAGCAGTGACACCTGAAACTTCTCCTAGGCCCATTAGTCAATTCCATTAGCTAAATGGCTAGGGAAAAAAAAAACCAAAAACAACCCACCTCTTCTCCCTGACCTACCACTACAATAGATGCTGACACCACAAGAAAATCTGCAACTGTCCTCAATTAACAACTAATGCTTTAGTAACTAAAAGCACAATCAGCTGCCTGTTTCTGACAGCTCTTCACAGTGGCTCTGCATCATTTGCAAAAGAGACTCTTCATTTAAAGGTTTTCATTCCACTTTCAGCATCTATTATTTAGACATACAGGGCACTGCAGAAACTGAGACCGCAAGCTGTACTGGAGGCTTACAAGCCTGAGAAAACGGCCAGAGTAGGGGAAAGCAAACAGATACTAAGGGGGAGTAACTGAACAGACTCATCTCACACAGAAGTCATTTGTGGTATAAGAAATACCTCCATTGCCAGTTTTCCCAAGGAGACAGGATTTTCAGAGGCCCGCTAAACTGCCACCTAAAACCAATCCACATTCAGGTTCCAATTTAAGGACCCAGTTTTATTCTCAGTTTCTCCAGTGCAATTCCAAAGTAAAGCCTAAACCCAAAAGAAAGCAAGCGTGTACAAATTCAAAACCCACGATACTAGGGACTCCCATATAGGCTGGAGGGCTACAGAAGCTGTCACCAAATTACCAGTAATCTATTTAATAGCAGTATCATGTTTGCCACTAGAGAACTGTCCACCTCAGTTGATGAATTTCCATCTAGTTAGAGGTCTGGCAATAAAAAGGGAAAAAACCCTCACTGTGATGTCAGACAAACGAAACACAAAGAGTTCAGCATAACATCAAATCCCACCAAGCATATGGTCAGCAAAGTCGCAGATACTGAGGCGCACAAGAGAGCCTGTATCCACCTACACTTCTGCAGAAGCTGCTCTCTGGAGCTGCAGTTGTACTGCTGCTGGGGGCTGCTGCCCCCAGCATTGATAGACCCACATTTCCCCACACCCAGCACTGTCTGGGATGCTCATGCTACGTGGTCCCACACAAAAGCCCCCACACACCTCATACATCAAAGCTGCAACCACCCTTGCTCAGAATGGATGGAGGAAGCACCTGGGCTTCCCTGCCATAGGGCAATACCTTGTCTTCTGTTGAGGAGGCAGTTTTGGGGTAGCATTGCATTTTACCTAGTCACTAATACGAGGCAGGTGTTCCAGTCAGAAGAGAGACAAAACTTCAAAGATGCTCTCACGGTCCCACTGTGCCCTGCTGGCACCCGCTCCCTTTGGAAAACTGACTCCAGACCCAGAGACCCTCGCAGCACTCCCAAGGGCCTGAAACCCTATCTGATCAAAAACATCAGGACTTTCTTTGCACACCTTGGGCACTTATTAAATTAGTTTGACCTTTCTAAAGCTCATGTTAACCCGATCAGCCTCCTCTCACTTATTTTCCTTTATTCACAACATGCAGCCAAACAAACTTTAACCAGATCCAATCACCCTGCCAGAAGGGGTGAAATAAAAGGGTAAGACACATCCAATATTTTTAATTGGCAAATCACCTTTCTTGGCTAGCCAAGATGTAAGGTTGTCAGCTAAGCTACAGATCTGTCAGATGGGCTCTGCTATTATTTAAATGTTTGAGAACTTTAACAAAAAGCACGGTACCCTGACCTTAACATCAGTTGCAAGAAAGTTAAACTTAGCTTGGTCTTCGTGAAACCGAGGGTGAAAGAAGTCACCAGAAAGTCACTGTCATTACTGAGGCTTGTAATTATGCCTGAATCACATTTTTTAACCTCAGTTTTTACACATAACCGTGTATCAAGCCATAGGGCCTCACAGCATTCTTTGTTTCAGAAAGAGTAAGACAGTTTTCAAACACTTCAGGATGTCTTTAAGAGCTTTTTGAGATCCATGAAGACCAGCCAAAGTTAAAGCACATTCATAAGCTCAGCATCAAAGTCCAAGACCTCCTCCCCGCCCACCCACCCCCAAAAAAAGAGACAAAAAAAGAAAATTATTTACTGTCTAATTTTTAAAGTGCTAGCTCACAAGTCTCAGACTATACCCAAGACAGTCCATTTAAACAAAGCGCTGGTGAACACGAGTCCCGCTCCCCACACGCCGGTACCCGCTCTCCCGCCTCTCCCCCGCACTGATGCTCCCCCCCGCCGCGCCGGGAGGCGGCAGCCAGCGCCGCGGCCGGGGGCGCTGCCGGAACGGGCGGGCGCACGGCCGCTGCCCCGCCGAGCCCACCGGCCAGGCGGGCGCGGTGCGGGGGCTGCGCTGGGACGCACCTCCGCCGCTCCGGAGCGCGGACAGGACGCGGCGATGCGCGGAACAGCCCGTCCGCGCCCCCCTGCGCGAAATCACGCGCCTTCACTCAGCCCGGGGCGCGGTACCGGTACACGCAGCTCCGCGCCGCACGCTCGCACACCGGCCCGCCGGCACCGCCGCCTTCCCTCCAGCGGCACCGCGCCCGCCCCACGCCGGACGGGCCCAGGGCTCCCGGGGCGGGCTGCTCCGCCCGGCGAGAGGGGCAGCGGCAGCGCCGCCCCCGCCCGCTCACCTCCGGGCTCCGCGCCCCGGCGGGAAGGGGGGGGTGGGGGGGCGCTGGGCGCGCTCGGCAGCCCCGCGACACTCCAGCCCGCTGGACAGCCCGCACCGCCGGCAGCCCGCAAACTCCTCTCGCAGCCGCTTTGTACCCACCGGCCGCCCGCACTGCGGCTGCGCGCTGCCCAAAATCAACACTGCGCGCTCCCAGCCCCGCGCCGGCACCCGCGGCCCCCCCGCTCCCCCACCCCGGCAGGGCCGTCCCTCCGCCCGCGGCCGTCCCTCCACACCCCCAGCAGCCCGCAAAGCCTCCGCCACCGCAGCCCCCAAAGAAACCCCTCTGCCCCAGACCGTGCGACTGAGCAGCCCCTCCCGCCCCCCGGCAGCGCGACCCCCAGCCACGCGGTCCCTCCGCACCTCAGCGCATCGTCCCCTGATGCAACAGCCGCCCCGGCGCGGGAGGAGGGGGCGGGTTTGGGCCAGTCGGGGAGCGCACGGCGTGGGGTGGGGGCGGCGGCGCGTCTGCCCCGCGCGGCTCCGCAGATGCGCTGGAGTGCGGGGGCCGGCAGCGGCTGCGGGAAGTTTTCTCGCCTCCATGGAAGAGCCTGTCTCAGCGGGTCGCCGGGATGCGGGAGCTCCCTGCCAGGGAGAGCGGGACTACCATCGCGGCTGGCTGACAACACGGCATCCTTGGGAGCACCAGTCCGGGGCTAACCCCGGCGAAGCCTTCCCTGCGCTTGGGCCGCAGGGACTGATTCAAAGTCCGCAAAAGGAGTGTTGGCCTCGGCACGGTTTGGGTCAGATCCGAAAACGGGACAAGGCTGGCGCTGCCGAGTGCCAAGGGACTGGGATTCTGCAGTGGGGGCTGTCATGTGAAATGCCTTTTTCGGTGTCAGAGCCTTGGCAGAATGTGCCCATGCGCTGCCAGCTATTCTGCTGCACGGGGCTGGACGGGGTCCTCAGCCAAGGCTTTCAAAGGAGAGCAAAATGTACATCAGCTCCCCCTGCATTGCTTTGTGAACCTCATCTTAGAAGCAATGTTTTTAAATTTGTGCCTTGGTCTTTACTGGCCACAACAGGCAGTCGCTAAAGCCTTTTCAGCTGTGAAAAGTTACAGTAGTCCCTGTTGCGTGAGCCTTGAGTTTTTTGATTAAACAGTTTGAATATTCAGTATGGATTGCTGCATGATTCTTTCACTCCTCCCACTCTTATCTTGGGTGCTATCCTTATAGCCTAGGGGCTCCCATATCCCCAGGAGCAAATGCTTCAGAGGCTTTGTGGTGATGCCGGGAAGGGTTTCACAGCTTCAAGTAGGACAGTCCCACCCAAAGACAGATAGGGTAAGCAAGTGAGTCCACAGGCGAGGAGTAAGCAAGATGCAGGAGACTCAGCAAAGTCAGGAGTGTGACAAGGCTTGGTCTTCTTTTCCAGATCTGGATGTGGGACCCTGCAAGGGGTCAATTATTGTTATTGTCAGTTACTGCACAGCACGAAAGAATGCAACCGTGGCACATCTCTCCTTCCTTTTCCTGGTTTTCCCTGTAGCTTGCTGTCAAATGCTGGCACCTCCCGACCCTCCCTTCCCATTTCCTTCATTCTTTGTCATTCCTCTGCTTTTCTTCTGCCTTTCTCTGGTTAATTCTCCTGCATATTTCTGTACCTTTGTTTTTGCGGGCATGGTACCTGAAGCTCGTGAATTGACATTAGCAAAGGTTGTCTCAATGAGTATTGATTCCAAAACAGAGCAAGAAGGATATTAAGGAAATCTGAAAATCGCTCTGTTTTTCCCAGTGGACCATACTCAAGTAATGGTAGACAGCAAATTGTAGGGTTTTCTCATTCTATAGAAAGATAACAGGCTCATTGACATTTCGGTCTAAATAATTTCCAGTATTTCTTCTGAAATCTCTGAAGCCATTAAAACATTTTAGAGATCAAATCACATTAAGTATTTTTGCAAGTAAAGCCACTGTGACGTTGATATAAACCATCTCTCAAACCACTAAGTTTTTATTTTTTTAAAAAAAAAGCTTTTATACATTTTAATTCAAGAGCACATATTTTTAGAAATATTAGCAGTCCAAATACAGCAACCAGACCCTGCAGCTCTTTAAGACACTAATGGTTATTAGTCTTGACTATGCTAATTTTCCAACCAGAGGCTGGTTTTTATGGCTGAGTTACCAACCTTAGAAAAAAATAGGTGGCTGATGGAAGAAATACTTGAGACAGGAGCAAGCAACACTTACTCTTATTTATATTAACAACCAAGAAGAAAGTATACTCAGGCCACCAAACAACTCCATAACATCAGCTCATTCATCCGAATAGTTGGGTCAGGACCATGTTGTACCAGAAACTGTACAAACACAGAATGAAAGCACTCCAGACTATGGCAATGAACAGAGCAAGCAGATAGGGCTCTTTCCACTTCTCCCACTTAATCCTTTCTTTCAGGAGTTGCCAGCTCTTGACAGTTTAAACAAGTCAAATTAAATAAAGAAGTCAATTGTTGCGTTACCTGCATAAGAGCGACAGGAAGAGATTTTCAGTGTGGTCATGCAGTAGACATGGGTCTTTTTTCTTTGATGGTGCAATTAAAACCACCAGGTCTTTGTTCACCCTTCAGCTCCTTGCGGCTTCTCTGGCTCTGCAAAGAGCTTGCAAAGCGCACTAACTGGGAGCCTGGCATTTGCCAAATGGGGCAGAGGGGGAATGTAAGGGAGCAGAAGGTGAGGAGGGCCAGTAAGCGCCCACTACTCTGCTCCATCCACCCTGGCCTCCTGGGCACATGCACATGGGGGAGGGTGGGAGGGGGGACATGGACGCTCCATAGCCTTCTTGTAAAGCACCAAAGACAGAAACTGGCTTCAGTCTAAACCAGGGGTCCTCAAACCATGGCCCGCGGGCCAGATATGGCCCCCAGGGTCCTCAATCCGGCACCCGGTATTTACAGACACCCCCCCGCCCCCCCGCCGGGGGTTGGGGGGGGAAACCAAGCAGCCGCAGATGGCTGCCTGCCACTGCATCCGCGCGCTGGCCCCCTGGTTAAAAAGTTTGAGGACCCCTGGTCTAAACTAACCCAGGCAGAGCCTCAAGGAGAGAAAGGATGGGGTGTCAGTGTGCTCCTGTCCCTCCACAGGTAGGAATGGTGAGGTGCAGGGTGCTGCTCCTCAGCTGGGCATGCCCCTGCCTGGCTGGGGCAATGCCACTGGCCATGTCACCCTCAGAGAGGAGGCATCTGTGAAGCCCCCACCATCCACCCTCGCTTAGACCAAGCACCAGGGAGAAGCACAGAGCAAGGAACAGGTGATTTTGCAGGGCTTTTGAGGGTCCCTGGGGTGATTTTCATTTGGGACCGGGCTCATGCAGATAGGAAGTCTGGACACACCGTCAACATTTAGAAAACAAAACAAAACAAAAAAACCCAACACAACAGAAAACCACCTCCCCCCAAAACACAGACCCACCTATTTCTTTCAAAAAGCCAAATGCCACATGTCTGTGAGTGGGTAATCGTAAGCGACATGTCCAGAGTAAGTAAAGGTAATACTTGAAGAGGGAGAACACACTATATTTTTCCATGACCTGGATCTGGTCCAGATAAATATTGTGTATGCTTTGGTAGAGTTTTCTGTGAAATTTTAGGTTGCACACAATACAAACAAAGCCTATGCACACATAGCGCATACGTTAAAAAAAGGACTGAAGACGAATCATACTGCCCGATTTTCAGTGCATTGAGCAGAGCCTTGGGCAGAACAAGTTCCTGTGGATTCTCAGGCCCCATCACTCCAGGTTTTAATACTCACTATGCCTGAGGCTTGTTTTGTGTTGAACATCCTACACAGCTGACTTGGGAGCCATGGGGCTGCTAGACTGTGAGGGTCACATCAACAGCCTTGGAGGCTGGAAGTGCACAGGAATGCAGGTGGTCTGGGACTAAATTTAGAGGCAGGTCCAACCCCACTCTCAGCTGTGGTCCACAATGTGTTTGGAAGTGTGGAAGGGAGAGGGATCAGACATCCCTCTGGTGCTGTAATTGGCAGCAATTCTTTGCTTAGCTGCAGCCATACAGGAGCAGAAGAGGCCATGTATATCTTAGATGAGTTGCCTTAGGCCTTCCTCTAACATAAGCACCTATGGCTCCACAGCAAGCATCTCCTCAGCAGGACAGTGAGTGGAAAAGGCTGAGGTGAACTCACAGTTCCCACAATGCCCCCCTCTCGCCTTTCCCCAGCACCCCCAAAATCCGAGATGCTGCAGTCCCACAAGGCTCACAGCTCCAGGGAAGCCCCTGAAGCCAGAGCACACTTCACCTGATTTGTTGGGATAGTGGAAACAGCCCTGCCCTGTAAACAAAACAATCCTATTAAAACTTTAAAAACAGAATAATTCTGGTTTTGCCTAAACAAAACAAAATGTTGAAACATTCTTTCCACAGGAAATGACAATGCTTTCCTGTGCTTTGTTTTTTCCATTCTAGAAATGTCACTTACCTGAAAAAAAAGCCCTATTTTTACCAAAAAGAAGCTTTGGCTTGCAGGGAGCGGTGTTCACAGCACCTGCCTAAGCCTGACCAGAGCATTAAGCTCCCTCTGCTTTCCACCCCAGTTCCTCTCTGCCTCTGTCGGGTCAGAGAGGGGCTGAAAGGGGGCTGGTCTGTGCTGCTTCAGGGCCCTGGGGTGCACAAGTGCATGTGAAGGACACTTTGAAGTGTTGATCACTGCCAAGCAGCTGCCTTTGCGAAAGCTGAGTACTAACCTGAAGAATTAAGTAAAACCCAATTTTAAAAGCAATGGACCTTTGCTGCCCTGAACGTTCTGCAAACAACTGTGAAAAGCAGGGGTAGCACATTGCACTGGTGTGAATGGTGCCACAGAGTGGACATGGCAGCTGAGTCAAGATTAATCTTCTCTGCTGGCAAGCCTGTAAAAACCCAGCTTTTTCTGTCTGTGCATCGACTGTTCTGACTTAGAGAAGCAGCGGTTTCAGTAGGTGTAGACATTGTCACTCTTTTCCAGCATAGCATACTACTAGTAAATCACACCGCGTGGCTTGTTTGTGAGCACCGTCTGCAAAGGAGGGATATTGCACAAACACAAAAGGAGGCAGAACAGTTTTTCTGCCCTGGTTCAGGACTCACATCAGTGGCAGCCTGGAAACTACCACATGCTTGCCTGTCAGTCCAAGATGAAATTAAATGATGCAGTGTGCAGCTAAGTTTCCATCATCTGTGTTTTCAGTGCTGGAGGGTATGTTTGCCACACATCGTCTTGGATCTCACCATTAGGTCCATGGATATTTGAGGCACAACAGTGTTCTTGATTTGTGCATGAATGCACAGGAATGCAACTCCAGAAATCATTTACTAAATGAAATGTAGCACTTGCCTTTCCCCTTATCCTTAAAGGAGCAGTGTCAAAATACCGTACTCCCCAAGGTTTGACCAGCTCTAATAAGATAAAGGAAAAGTTGCCATAACTTTGCCTTCTAGATTTTATCTACTTTTTATCACTGAAATATTTTAAAGAATGCTTGATTCGCCAGAGTTTCAAGACCTTTATTTTACTTCTGAGCTGGGTGAAGAGGCCACTGCTGTTTAAGCTGAATCAACAGAGCCATGCAGTTGTAGTTCCAAGGTTAGTCTGTGCAAAAAGCTCTAGTTGGACTTGATATCTGTTATGAGTTGTCTGAGAGATTAAGATAATACTTTCCTTAATGGGTACATGCATACAGTAACTGGGGTTTGGAACTGCATTGGGGAATCATGCTAAACCCTAAAGTTATCATGGAAGGTCTTTTCAGACACCTGTGCTGGGGGAGATAAGTAGGTCCGTGTACCTGCTCATAAGAGGAAGGGCTGGCTTAGACGAGTTCACAAGACACCTGTCTCACATGCCAAAGCAGGCAGAAAACATTTCACAGCACCCCAACAGCAATCTTGACATCCATCATAAAAGGCAAAAGCAGCAACTATAGGATGAAAACAGGAGAGAAAAAAGCTTTGGCAATTTCTTGCTAGACCAAGGAGTTTGTTAAATGAACTCCCAAAGTTAGACTCATTTTGTGCGTGTTCACCCCAGGGAATGGCAGAATCAGCAACTCAATGACTCCAGTATTCATTTCCCCAATGTGTGCCTCCTTTGAGGAGTTGCTCCCTCATTGCGGATTTTGACTCCACAGCAGTTGATAGATAGGACCTGAGGGACACTTTGAAGGACCCCTGCATTTTACATGTGAGACATTTGGAGTTATCTTTTTATCTTTGTACACTGCAAATTCTCAAATTAAAATGTGGTCTGTGCCAGAATTAGGCTAGCAAGGACCACTCATGCACAGAGACATTTATTTACTTTGTGTAAAAGATGATTTGATTTCTGTGATGATGATTTGATTTCATCAAATTCATTAGTCAATTTTCCTCTTAGAATGGGACTCCTCAACCTTCATCCTAATTTCAGATTCACAAGGGGATTTTAACTTAAGCACATGGTACCTTTTCTTCCAAAATGTGATTAGGCTATGGAGGGCTTTGACTGTAAAAGTGCAAGAGAAAAAGCTTTATGTACTTGGTCATTTTGTTGAGAAGGCTGGTTAAGCTATCTTCAGTTTTTCTCCCTGATGTCTGACTTAAATAAAAGCCTATCTGATCTTTATTTTGTGACAACTCTGAAAACTAAATGTCTCACCTTGACCAGTGCTCAAGCTGAAGAAGAGAACAGGTCCTTTGTTCCTGTTTCACAAACATCAGTGTGAAGCTGCTTTGGCAGAGACTGGGGAAAGTTTAGCTGTTCTTGAAATGCATGCCTTGGTGTTTAATCTGTGATTTATAGCGCTGGATGTGGGTGTAGATCCTCTTTCATAACTTCCAGAGATTATTAATCCCAAAGCATCTGATACTGGCTGCTGCAGGGGTAGGAAGCTGGACGAGATGAGTGGCTAGGTCTAATACTGCTGGTTTTACGCTTCAACAAATTCATGACTACCACTGGAAGTCTTCAGCCTTCAAATGTACCTCCTGACAACACAACCCGGCACAGACGGTAAGTACAGATTCTTCCATAAAGTAAGCTGACCTATCACTTTATTTTTGAATGCCAGAGGCTTCATCAGGGATCTGGCAGTTTTTGTATAGGCACAGATATCCTCTCAGTGTTTCAGACCATCCGGGAACACATGAAGAGTTCCCATTTTCAATGCATCGTGTGCAATTGTCCTCTCTGGATGCAGGGAGTGCACTTTGGTATTTTACTGATGCAGAGCACTGCTGAGGATTCAAAAAAAGACATTTAATCCCCAAAGCATTTATTGGGTTTGGGTATTTTCCCACCCTCCTTCCATCAGTGGCACTGAGCAGTCCCCTCAGTGGCATGTGCTGGTGTGCCCCAGCTGTTCTGCACAGTCCCCTGGTACTCTCCAGCAGCCGTGCCTGCAGAGCTGTGAGCCACATGACACCTTCGTAGCTGCTCCCTCCTACACTGGACCGTCTTACTCAACCCATGTGCAGGTTTGCAGCAGTCAGATACAGGGACCCTGGGCAAGGGGTGCGTTACGGCAGCATTGTGGAGAGCAGACGTGGGAACTGCCTGAAAGTGAAATACAAAAGTTAAACAGAGGATCAAACAAGCTCCAGTTCTGCACCTACAAATACCATGTGTTAAATGCTTTTCCTTACCAGGCTGTGGGAATGATCAGCTGTGAAGGAAGGCTTAGCTGGCCTTTCTAGGAAGATTGCCTGTGTCAGTGAAACACTCTGAGTGCTGGGACAGCAGCTGGTGCTGCAGGGTCAGTGCCCTGGTGATGGTGCCTGGCTTGTGACCAGGATCCCAGTAACTGCAAAGCCACTGGTGGGTGCATTTAGGTGCATCCTCCATCAGTCAGTAATAGAAAAGATTAGCAGTGAACCAAAACCAGCAAAAATAACAGGACATTATGCCTTTGCCCTCTGTTTCCTCAAACTATACCTGTCTATGACTGTATTTCCCAGCTGAAGAATTTCCATCCACAGCATCCCTTTTGGGCATAGGACAGTGGACATAGGACCAAGAGAGTGGTCGCTCTTGGCACCTGCTACTGCAGAAGATGTGCGGGGCTGTGCCGCTGCTCCCAGCCAGCCCGGATCCCACACTGGAAGTATCAATCCCAACACTTTGCCTCATTCAAAGGAGTGATGGGAAAGCACAGTGTGCTTTTTGTTGCTTTTGCAGTTCCCCAGTTCTTGATGGAAACTTGCAAAATCCAGGGCAGTCAACATCAAAAAAAGTACAGCCCCAAAATAAAAGAAATCCCTCCAAAACCTAAGAATATTTTAATTGGAAAAAACAGTTTTCTCTGTTTTATTATTGTTATTACATTGACTATTGTGATTATTTTTTGCCTGACAGCTTCCATTAAGGCACAGCAGTCCTCAGTTTGGTGCTGTGTCCCACATGCTAGAAAGTGAGATGCATTCAGCACTGTAACCTGCTCTTAATTCCATTTCCATGGTGCTAATCCCTTTGTTCCCTGCAGTGTGTTAGTTTTTAATCTTTTTATTTCTGATATCTTATTTATTTCTTTATGGATGGATTTCTCTTCACTCTACTGCAGTCTTTGTCCTAGGCTGCAGCAGGCCTTGGGAGCAACTGGGTTCCTCTACAACCTGAGCTGAACAATCCTTTCCACACAGTCACGGAGGACCACTTTTATTCTCTCTAACCTGCCACAGTTTACAAGATTTTTGTTCTTCCTAATTTAGTCAATGGTTGAAGTCTTTTACATATGCCAACCTCTTTGAAATCTTTAAGACCCTGTTGCTTTTATATTATTCTCCCAATGTTAAAAGCTGGCAGCATGAAGTTACAGTGAAAATGCCATCCTTACAGGCTGATGAGAAATCACCAGCTCTGAGACAAACACTTGATTGATAATTTAATTTTTGTAAAGCTGTTCTTGCTGGCAGCCCCTCCCCTCCCCTCCCTTCCCCTCCCCTCCCCTCCCCTCCCCTCCCCTCCCCTCCTCCCTTGCCTTCCCCTTCCCCCAGGGAAAAATGCTACCCCAAGGGTTTAGGTTTGAGCCCAGGATTTTGTGCCTCAACTCCAGAAGGAACACACTCCTTTGGGAACACTTCCAACCTCTCTTTGATACCTGAGAAGGGATTGTTCATTTCTCTTAAAGCTGAACTGCAGACAAAGGGAAGGATATGGTCCTGTGCCTACTTCCTTTCTTCACTGCTTATTAAGTCCAGAAATACTTGTTTGCTTGAGGATTTAAAATAGTTTTCTGGCACTTTCAAGGTCTGGATGTATCAGTAAAGCTAAGCTTGCTTTTTCTGTTTTTTTCACGGAGCTCTCTTTGGGGAACAGAAATTTGTGCAGATGTTCACATTTCAGAAAGTTGGAAATGTGCACTAGGAAATCTTTTATTCCAGTTGTTCTACAGGTATTTGCTAAATAGCATAAGATGTAGTCCTCCTGGCATCCAGCTGAAATACCTTGTCTCTTTGGTTATTAGTGTTTAACCTCCTTTGTAATTTGGATTTCACTAGTCCTAGTAGTTGTCCAATACATGTTTAGAAATGTTCCATGAATAAAAGTAGATAGGGAAAAACCTTATTCCTGTAAAAATAGATAGTTCTAAAAGAAGGATTAGATCCACAGATAGACAGAACTATAAAATCAGCTTTATAGCATAGGGGAAAAAGTGAGCAATGATTTAGAGCATTTACATTTGCACTAAGGTGTCTTTTAAATTCATTAAAGGAAATGCTTTTCTAAAAAAAGGGTAGAATTCAACTTTGTATTTTTTTCCCTAAAGGGAAAAAATTGTTTTGAAGGGTGCGAAGTAGCAGATTGCTTAGTACAAACAGCAGAACAAAATGGTACATCTTTCAAGGCTTTCTAAACTAATCCTAGAAAAACAGCTATTAAGGGTCTTTGGTTTTTGGGGTTTTTTTGGTCAGCTAAACATTTAGTTTTACATTTTCAGGATTTTTTACTAAGCAATATTGAGTGACTACATTGTTAGCAAAGAACTTCATCAAGGTTAGTTTTTTAATTCTTGAACACTTGGTAAACAGTCAGTTTTCGAAAAAAAATGCTTCATTTAAACCAATCCTTCACTAAGAACATATGGAGTCACAGAAATGTATTCAATTCACTGTGTCAAGCACTCAGCCAATGCCAGATTTTACTGGCTCTAACTGAGCTCTACTTGCCTTTATTCATGTAATCAAAAAGGATTTTTTCCACAGGGGCCCCTTCTTTCAGTGCACTGATTAGACTGGAGCATTACCCAACCTGAGATGACTTACCAAGACCTGTTGATTAATCACTCAGTTTAACTGGCTTAAAAGGTGCTTAAAGCATAGTCAGCTGAGCTACTCCCCAAATTACTCCACTCCCAAATTTAGCACTAATAGCAACACCCTATGAACAGCCTTTGTATATGTTCCTGTCTACAGAAGGCAGCAGCACTGTAGTGCAGTAAAACACTGTTATCGTGTGCTTAATTTTCATAATAAGCATTGCTTTGAGAGATGATAACAGCTTAAAGAGTCCTAGCTGGCTCTGTGTCAGGCTGTCTGCTAAGCTTTAATTCCTGTTTCTGAAATACCTGAGATGATGATACTTCAAACAGACAAAAAGGAAAAACAAAAAAAGGAGTTAAAATGTTAACTTTCATTTTCCCAAGTCTTCAGATTGGTAGGAAACCTAACAAGGAAGTACTCAGCTTCCAGAAATAGGTCATGTAACCCAGATCTTCCAGTTGTGACAGCACTGCAGTTCTCTTTACCTGGCCTGAGTGTGGCTACAACTACTCATGGTTGTGCCTGTTCAGTCCATCACCTGCTGAAGCCTTGAATGTATGATTTTTTTCATGCAGTATGAAAGGCATGCTCCCTTTATGGCTGCTGTTCTGCAACCTGGGAAATCTAGCATTAGACTTGCCCACGCAGGATCAGTAGTGCTAACTAAAAGCACCCACTTTGACTGTTCAAATGCATTCAAAACATGCTGACAGGTTAATTTATACTTCTGGGCACTACTGTTGGTCCTTATACATGTCCTTATACATGCATGTTGGCTGAATGCTGGCAGATGTGCAAGTGTGTGCTCACACCTGATTTGGATCAGTTGCGCTCTGCCGGGCGATGGGGCTGTGTGCAGACTTGATGCTGCTGCTCACAGCCTGCCGCTGCACAGTGCAGTGGGACGGGGTACTGCTGGGGTGGCAACAAGAGACACTCGTGCTGTACTAAAGGATTCCATCCCCAAAATCAGCACATGCTCGCTGACGGTAAATGCAACAAGTGAGCTATGGTGAACTCCCAGCCAAGACACCCACCAGAATCTCTAGACCAGGGTGGGGTAGTTCTGTGCCTCATGTAGTTCTGTGCCTCACTTGCTGGTTCACCTGTGACAGCCTTAGTAGTTTAATCCTGGACCTAACTAGTGCAGACACACACAACTCTTTCTAGTCTTGCATCACCTAGGTGGCGTGTCATTCAAGAATCAGGCATGTTTCTGCTCTACACCTATACACCAGAGGAAAAAAGGAGGTCACTACTGTCGCTGAGCTTCCCATTGCCATTTTTCATGGAAACTGAATGAAAAAAGAAGTTAGGAAGGAAGTTGTTGCCCGTTACCCCTGCAACAGACACAATTTATCCTAGAGACAGATCAACACCTCCTCTGCCTAAATCTTTGTATTTTCTGCTGAATTATGCTTCTACAGGGAAAGCTTGTTCCTATTGACATTTTCTTTCCAGATGGATTCTATTGAGGTATAAGATGTAACACAAAGGTACTTCTGAACAAGCTGTGTCAAACAGTCACTTTATTGCAAAATGAGTATCATAAGGTAGAATATTTATTTTGCATAGTTCAGCTCTTGAAAGAAATGTACAAAATGTTTCATTTGTAAAAGGGACAACATGAGCTACAAACTGAGGGCAAGACTGGCCAGCTGGCTGAGGGGTGCTCAGCTTGTAAAGTGTGAGTGAAAGGTCCTTCAGCATTCATATCATCCTAAATATTTTTTCAGTTCAGGGATCATGCAACATGAAACACTTAATTACTTTTACCTAGCATATTGTACACCTGTAGGTTGGGTTGGTTTTTTTTGTTGCTGTTTTGTTTGTTTATCTGAGGTTTCTATTATTTAGGCTGTAAAGGATAAGCATCTTGTAAACAATGAAGTTGGATTATGGGGCTGATAGACCACAGTATTCTGACCTTCCCAACAAGTTGTTAAAAATAGGGGTGAGGTTCTGATGGGCAGAGATCTTACAGCTTCAAGGCTTTGGGAAATCGATCGCCTTTTCAACTTAGAACTGTTTCAAAGCAGCTTGAAAACAGAGAAGCCACTCCATGGAGGCATCTTTTGCTTTGAGCTGTTTATAGGATTTGCTAAGTACTTTGGATGCATTCACTTCAAAATCACAGAGTACATATTCCTGATCATTGCATTTAACAATACTATGAGTGAGGAGGGAAATGCTTTCTTACACTTCAAGTGTGGTTTATGTGTAGGGTTTATTTCACCTCTTTCCACAACTCATCTTGTTTGCTCATCTCTGTGAATCTTCTACACAGCACATTCAAAATTTGACTCTATCAGATATCAACAAAGTGCTGGGAAAATTCCTATTATCAAATGGCAAGGCTGCAGATGACTATACAAATTCAAAATGTTTTCACTAAAAGCAGCAGCCTCAACCTCTCTTACAGTCTGGAGTAAAGAGGCTTTGCATTTAGAAACACATGACATCAACTCTGAGAAAGTTCAGTGTAATTTTCTAAAATGAAATACGAAAGAAAAACTTAATTCCACCAGTTATTTAATTTTAACTTTAAATTCTGTGTTTGGGCAAATGGGATTGGCTACTTTAATCAGCATTAAACTATAACTTCCAAAAACCTGAAAGATGGAGGGAAGGAAGTAATACCGAGGGATGCTTTCATGGATCTTTGTTGCAAAATACAAATGTTAAGTGGTAAGCATGGTCACAATACAAATTCTGGCCCTGCCATTGCTTCACTAAATGAGTTCCAAAGTTCTAATCTCTCTCTATATGTATCTCGACATCCTAATCTCCAAAATTGTAATAGCGTTTCCTTACTTCAGAGAAGTGCTGTAAAGATACTTCAGTAAAATGTTTGCTTAGGGCTCAGAAAATACTAAGCATTAAGTATTATGAATTATGTGCTAATTTATCTTCAGCTGCAGTAAAGCCTAAGTGAAGTGCCTTTTTGGAAATCCTCACTGTGCACGTATGTAGTTAATTTTGGATAAGGTTATCTACATAAAAGCATTGTATAGTAAAAGAACCACTCATAGCTTAGCATCTTCTCTTTAAACTATTACTTGCTAGCTCTGCTAAACATGACACTGATTATTAAAAAATCCAACTGCACATCAAGTAGTAGTCCCTATACTTAGAAAAAAAATTAGAAGATCTATAAGAATTATTTATTGCTACTTCTTGCTTTCCAAGCTTTGGTTGAGAAAACTTGTGCAGAACTCTCCCTGCAGTTAAGGACCATGATACAAACTGGTGACAGAAACTGATAGAGGCAATTACTCTTTCCTACAGCTCCAGCTTAAGAAACATTGAACAGGGACCATGTCCCTCCTTATTAAGACAGCATTTAAGCATGTGATTAACTTGCAGAGTGTGCTCCATTGCCAAAAGCACATGGATAAATGCTGTCTTGGGAAAGGACCACATATATAGACATAATTTGCCAATGTGCCTTAGACACATTATCTGGCTTCACATAACACCTCAACCAAACCACAGAGTTCTGTGTCTGTTAGCTAGTGTGACTGATCTCATGCCACTGACCATTCTAATGGTCCACCTCTCCACGTTATGTGATTATTTTGCGATATATGCAAAAGTATCTAAACAGCACCCTCTTCCTTCCCAAGCCCTCATGAAATGTGGTTGATTAGAAGTCATCCTCCAGTTTTCATTCAGTGATCCTGTGTAAATGCTTTTCCGCATGCTGTCCAAAAAGCTCACATGTTGTCTTGTGGGAGATTTATGATTTCATAGGTGTTGAATATCCCATCATTTCTGGCTTGCAGCATGAAGCTCTTCCTTGGCCAAAGCAGCTAGTCCTAGGTGCTTTGTGAAGAAGTCTGGGCATCATATTTCCTAAAACTGTGGTTACGAAAAGATTCCCTGTAATGAAATGAATCCATAAATAAAGTTGGCAAATGAAAAAGAATCCAAGAAATACTTGCCTTTTGGAAAGGAGCAGCTGAAAAATCATGAATTGAAACATATTACGTGTTGGCAAGTCAGAGGCATATTCCTTTTTCTGCTCCCACCCCACACTGGACACAGTGGTTTTGTGAAGAAGCATATATTCATAAGTAAAGAACATAAGTTAAGACTTTTCTGTCTCAGTCATGGGAGTAAATCAGATTATGTTATCTGAGAGTGAAAGGAACACTCTTACTTCATACTAGCTAACAACACACGGTGCCGTGTATTCAAAACAAACACATACCTGTTATACCTCCTTTCTGGCTTCAAATGTTGAAGAGATGGAAAGTTGTTTCTCATATCTTTTCATTTATGACATAAATTCCCTACCCCAGGAATGACCAGCTTGAGAAACACAGTTAATGCTACATTCAGCTCCAGGGGAAGACAACAGACTTCTTTAATCAAGCATGAAGTTGGCAGTGTATATTTATGGCCTGGTTTTAGCTGCCATTAAAACTGCCTTTCTTCCTTGCATTTTTTTGCATAGCTACAACAGATAACCCCGCCCTACTTGTACCTTGTGCTATGGACTTTCACTACAGGTTTGTACAGCTCTGGGATCTTCCTCTCAATCATGGGCCTAAGGTTCTCTTTCAGCTTTGCGTAGTTCTTTCTGAGCTCTGTCTGATATTCCCTCTGGTCAGCAGTAATAAGGCGCTTGTTCTTCTCTACTGCTTCACCACACCTAGGCAAAAGGAGAGAACAAAAAGCATAACATGTATCCCCTACTTCTGTTAAACTCATTAACTTGTGTTAGGTGATCTGAATGGCCAAGGATCCAGCTCCTCTGGGCTAGGTGTTCCTCCGATAATCTGTCAAGCCCCAATTGATAATGAACTAACAGGAAACCTCTGTCTTTTCCAAGTACACAAATAGAGGTGATAATTTTCAGACATTAGAAATGCATGAGGGAGCCAATAAAAAACAAATCTAATGACTGCAGAATACCGAGCTACCTGCCTACTTACTATAAACAGATACAGTGACAATAGCAGAGCAGAGGCTGTGTCTTCTGTGTAAGGCTCACTTTTATTTAACTCAAACTTACCCTTCAGCAATTATGCTTTGTTTGGATTAAGGAGATTAATATCTTGCTATGTGAATATGCTTGTTAAGATTTACAAGCATATCTCAAGCAAAGGCCATATGTGTCTACCACCACCAATGTGTCTGCTTGACGGATAGGGTCAAACATTTTCTTATGAACAGCTTACTACATATAAACGTCATTTTATCAAAAATAAAATCAAGGCAACAGTCTGAAATGCTTGATTTCTGTAAACTATCAAGAGAAAAAACCAAAAATAATAATTTCTATATAATTAGTTTGAAGTGTTAAAATATGCTCCCACTTGGGATGCAAAGCCTACCAAAGCATTGACCATGAAGCAGAGATAACAAGTCTGGACCAAGCATCTAAAGCATGAGATGCTAGGATTCATGATGCTAACTTGCATAATTAAATACATAGTCACATTATCGTGCATTATCGCGATTGTTTGCTTTATTGATACAATTCAGCATTCGATTTTTTTTTTTTTTTACTGACCTCATTATAAACTCTTTGAAGCACAACCTCAGCTTATTGTGATGTCGATAAAGTTTGGGGTCTGCTGGAATTTCAGCCAGGAACACTTGTGCTACCTCTAGCGGTCCCTTATAGAAATAACACAGAAATATGTCAAAACCACCTGCTTAGACTGAAAACAGACCACACGTCTGGTAAAGCTGTTTGTTATTTCATGACTGGAATTATAAAAGAAAACTTATGCACAGTCACCATAACAGTATGGGGTTTTGCCCCTATCCCCGCCTCACCCCCCACCCCCCTTCCCCCACCCTGGTTTTTCCTTTGGCAAGCAGAGTTTTGCCCACCATATTTTGTCCTCTCCTGTTTTTATTTCTCCTCCAGCCTCACAAAAAAGGGAACAGACATGTTCTACTAAGCCGAGAGGAGCTGGGATAGTTCTACTGCCAAACTAGCTTACATGAGAGAAACACAGCTGCTATGTGTGGCATTACAGGACCCCAAGGGAGTTAAATAAGACCAGCACTGAAAAGGACCACTCTTTCCAAAGCTTACAACATGTTACTTTAGACTAGAGGCTTTGCCTGATGAAGAACCTGGAGAAACTGAGAGTATTGAGGCTTTCATCAAAGAAACCAGACTCTGTGAAATTGTGGATAATGCCAAGTTTTCTCCCAGTTACGTCTTCATTCTTAGTTGTAAAAATTTTTTGAATTGCCTTTTTTGTTACCAGGCATATTTATATTTTAATTATTGCACCCCTGCTTTCTTTTGGGGCATTCAGGTGTTGACTTCATGTATTTTCCATGAAATTGTGAGTTTGTGGTGGTCCCACAGAATAATTGTTATTTTTATTCCCATTTCCCAAGGGTACACCTGGAGTGAACAAAATGGGTGAGGTGGCTAGCGTGCTAGAAATGCAAAATCCTTGGATTTCACCAGGATTCTGAGTTTCTGTACCTACAACCAAAACAGCGCTTCCACAAGCCATTTTAATGAAAGCATACCTAATGAACACTACACAATGATTGAATATCAAGGGATGAAGTTTAAGTTCACATTGTGACTGATTGTGTCTGGCTAGATGTACTTCCAGTGCAAGAGATGAGAGTGAAAAGGAAAGCACAATGAGGAAAGTATGCACAAACTCTTCATATGGTTTATTTGGATCCCTTACCTGATTTACAGTAGCTCCAACTGAGCCCTGCAAAACCATCTGGAGCATTTTGGCATCTGGTGGTTCTTGGTTGGTGGCTGCAGTTAGTTCCTGTGTTTTTTTCCGCATATCTTCAATAGCAACTTCAATTGGGGTTAAAATGAACTAATACAAATGGAAGAAAAGATGCTTCATTACCTGAATCATGCATGCAGTTGACCTGTTCTAAATCTGGCAATACCACTATCATTCTCCCATGCCAAAACCAGTACTTGTGAAACCCAGAAGACTGTTAATCTAAATGTCGTCTTAGTAGATGGTGCAACTGATCCAAAGCTCTCTGACATCACTCCCAAGAATAGGATGTGGATCTGATTCCCTGTTTGTAAAAATTCATTATTATTCTAAGTTACTGTCTTTATGTCAGAAATGGTTTTGCACTTTCTACTTTTACAAAGCTTCCCTGTCTCTAAACCAGCTCTGAGCCCAGTTTAGTTATTTGACTGTACTTTACCAGCTAAAAGTACAGCCCTAAACAGAGCTTCACACATCCTCCTATACGGCATTACAACTAAGAGGTCAAAAGAAGAATATACACTTGCTCGCCACTTTTCTCCATAGCAAATACCCATCTTGCATTTGTCTACACATTCCATCCGATTCCTATTTATGAGAGTAACATGTCTCAGAAATTCAGCCTTCTTTTTTCTGCCAAGGATAGAATTTGAAAATCTTCCCACCCACAGACTCCTTTCATCCCCTGAGAAATTAGATCTGTCCTCAAAACTCAATTACCTCTTCTTTTTGGATGACATTAATTCTAGTTTTGATGTAGGGGAAAGCATGCATTGTGGTTAGGATGGTGTTCCTTTTGTATTGCTCACTAAGTTCTCCTCTGGGGCGCCCATCCATCGTGAAAGGCGTAGTGTACATGAACCGACAGAGGTTGAAGTTCTTCTCAAAATAGGTTACCCTGTCTTTCATCTCATACTCATCAAAATATGGCTCCACAAAAGTAATTTGTATGTATGCCTGAGAAAGGAGGTAAGAACCATTACAGTACTTTACAATGCGAGAAGTGTAAAAGGAATAGCACATGTAAAATATCTCATAGTTCACGCTGGCTAAGCATGGGAGAGCACAGAGCTGCACACTTCAGGGTTCCTTCTCTTCTCCAGAGCTGACAAAACTTACCTCTGGGAAGGGCCCAGCTTGACTCTGAGTATCAGAGCCAGAGCAGAGACTCGAGGTCAGAACTCCTAATTTCCACACTCTGTGACAAACTACCAAACTAAGCCTTTCAAAGAGGGTTTAAGAACATCCCTGGGCCCAGAGATACAGCCCAGATTCTATTTTTTTTTAAATTTTTTTGTGTCTTAATGTTTGAGCACAGAAGTTTCAAAGGGATCTCCTTCTCTTCCCTTCTCTTCTGTGACAAAGCACTCAACGCTCTCAAGTACTTTCCCTACCTTACTGGGATCCAGCTTTCTTTTGTCAACAGGAGCAGAGTCCTTAATCACTTCCACAGCATCCTCCCCAAAACACTGGCCATAAAATCCCTGGAAAGGAAACAGAGTTATCCCAGAGTGGTTTTAGTCCTTATTACAATGTTAATGAGCTGTATGCCTGTAGGAGAAAGGAGTAACCATGACAATTTCTGGGGTTTGTACAGTCGGTATACTGCTTCATGAACCACAGCTGACCAGGGTAAGGCACCTTCCAACAAAGATCAGTGTGAGTTGCTCACAAAAAAGCAGAACTCAAGGTAAAGTGATCAGAAGGGAACGCTCCAGTTCCATGATAAAGCTGAAAAGATACCAAAGCAAATATCTGGCATGCTCAGACCGAGTAATTCAATATATTACAGGCCTGCCCATAAAAGACATGGCCTCAAGAGAATGGATCACTTTCATCATTATGCTGTAAAAAGGGCTATAATGGAAAGGATACACACAAAGGAAATAATCTACGGCACAAATAATTTTGTTACTGATTTTTATATAGCAATAATACTGTTAGAACTGTGTAGGTTCATTAGAAAGTATAATGTAACATTGGAGATCATGCTAACACAATGTTTTTTTTCTTTACCTCTAACCTGTGAGAAATCTCAGGAAGTTTGGTAATTGCAGGCTCCTTATAAACAAATTCCTGCTCATCCAAGTCCCCAAATTTGGATCCATAGAAACCAACACGGAAGTAAGTTCCAAACATTCGCTTTTGACCCTAATTGATAAAAACAAAGAGGAAATTTAAAATAATTTTTTATGTCAGTGCTGTGGTATTTGGATACCTTCTTTTCTGAACTCATGTATAAGAAAAGTCACTGATCCTACATTTTCCCTATTTCAGAGCCAGTTCTATATCATCAGTGCTGTTGGATTAGAAGCATGTATTCATGAAAGAAGGCATACAAATTAAGGGGACATTTAAATGAAATCTAACTTAAAATTAACCTAATTATGAAGTAGCTTTTGCAAAACAAAATGACTTACTATTTTTTAACTCCATTGGATACATGTTAACAAAATGAAAATTTAGTTATGAAAATTGGTAAGAATTTGAAAGCATCTAGGCTCAACAGTAAGATTCTTCTGGAGAAAGAGAAGGAAAGGGCAGGATAAGTGCTGAGAATTTAGCCAGGTTTTTGTATTTCTTCTGTTTTATAATTGAAAACACTAGTTAATTGACAATAAAGTTATTTTTCTTAAATAGATGTGGCCAGAGTTCGACCTGTTCAGCTGTTTTTCTGTAACTCTAAACCAGTTTTGTAGTCATCTCTGCTTTTTGCTACAGAGAGGATAGAGCCTCTTTTCACTGTGGACTACCCTTTGCAGGTAGGTCAAAGCAGATGGAAACTTTTATTAGAAAAAGGAAATGGCTCTATTTTGCATGAACAGTTTTATTATCACCAGTCTTAAACAAACAGTGCAACCCAGTAATGCATCTTGTCTCACAAGTACCTTATTAATAATGCTGTCAAAGGCCTTTTGTAGCTTGCAGTGTGTCAAAGTAAGCTTCCTGAAGTCTCGATGGGCTTCCAATATGGGGATGACAATTTTGTACACCTCATTCACAGTTTCATACAATCCTCCCTTGGGGAAAAAAGAAAAAAAAAAAAAAAGAAGAAATTAAATGAATCCTGTCACACTCTGAAAAGAAACTCAATCTCCATTCATGGCCTGGATGAAAAGGGGCTTTATGGGACTCATCTTTTAATAGTAGACAGGTACTTCTGAGCTGCAGACAACAAACTGGATCTAATTTGGATCTTGGATCTGTTGAGCTCTTAAGCCCAAATTCCAGTGCATAGGAATACACTGTTTTTTAACTCCATTGTTAAACAATAACAAAAACAAATATGCAAGTTTTTACTTAGGGGCTAGAAGAGTTAGAAATTCAGGTGAGCAGAAGGAAAAGGATTTGTTTAGCATGTGTGGTTCGGGGCAAACAGAGCTGTATCTGGACAAAAGGAACCCAAGCTATATCTTCAGAGATGCTAGATCATATATCCTCTTTAGCTCTACAGCAATATGACGAGCTACTTGAGTATTGACATCATGACTTTTTACATGGTAAGTGCAGACAGATGGGTGGTGGTATAGATGAGGCTGGTGGTTGTATGCTGTGTGAAGGCACAGGAGTAACTCTTACATGCTTTCTAAAATCTATAGTTAAAACAAGATCTTCTTCTTAAATGTACTATCTCATGAAAATACCAAACAAAATCTTGATTTGTGCCTGGAACAATCACTTTCTGTTGATGCTGTAGTTAGCACAGTAGAGGTGGATATACGGCTGAGCTAGGCTACCTGAAAAGCCTACCTTAGGCAACCTGGCTGCGGCAGGGCTGGGTCAGCCATTAAATGTGTCTCTGCCTCTCGTTTGCAGTGGGGCAGGTCTGTGAAGCCTGGTCTAGCTGTAAGACTATTTCCTCATGCGCAGGAAAATAAGCTATGGAACTGGCCCTGAGAGCCCAATTCCATCTTCTGGTGATTTTGGTCCTCACTCACCGTGCTGAAGAGCTCTGCTGCTTGTTCCAGCAGCCCTACCAGGCCACTTTCTGAGAAATACCTCCCAGAACATATACCATCTTCATCTGGAGACAAAACATCATCTGAAACAGCAGATTCCTCCAGCACATTGGATGAAATGTTCTAAAATACATCAGAACAGAGATATCAGAAACCCAGATCAATAGTCTATCATAAAGATTGAAGCAGAAACAGTTTCAACATAGTTACATGACAGTAAGAAGAACGAGATTATACAAGTGAAGCCAGGGGATACACTGGGCTAAATACCATTTAGAATGGAATTCCATTAAATTCCATTGAGAAATGGATATAACATCATAAATCCATTGAGAATTAAATTCTATTGAGAAGCAAACACAACATCATAAATCTCTGCAGATGGCAAATCAGGAGTTTCACTACAAGAACCATAAACTTTCTTTCTTGCATCAGGTTTAAGACACAGACTCCTGTAGGTTGCAAAATGTCCCCTCTCTGGTGCTGGATCTTGATGGGAGCTGCCATGAGCTCAATCTCCACCCTGCAGGGGTCACAACCAATGTGCCCATCCTGCTGCTGGCACCTGGATGTGAGAAATTCCAAGCTGCACCCTGGACCTCCTGCCACCTGCTTGAACAAGTTGAACTTTCAAGTTGTTGATTTGACTTTTGCAAGCAGAGAAGGAGGACATAGACCATATTGCTGTAAAACCTGCAATAACTGAATGCTGCTTCTCATTTCAGCCTCTGTCATATTACACCTTGATCCTGCAGAATTTACTCAGCTACTTGTAAAGTTACTTATCTTATTATGGGTTTAAATAAAACTAGCTAAAGTACACAGTGTCAGTCACTCTTCGAGATTCTAGACCATGAAATAACATGACTATAGTTCTTCAGGATCCCTTTGAATAAATGACACTGGAGAGAGTCAACACGAAAAATTTTATAATATACAGAAATACATGTAAATGAACATTAAAATATGTGTTCATACAGTATGGAACTAGCATATGTAACTTTCAACAGCATTCAATTTGCTAGTAATTAAAAGGAATTAAATTAGTGTCATACTGTCTCACTTCAGCAGAAACTGGCAATGACAATCTGTCTGCATGCAGGATAGATGCCAGCTGGCTAGCTAGTCAAGTCCTTAAAGACATCTTTATAAAACGGCAGAGACACTGAGGGCTATTACTATTGATCAGATTTCAGATAAAGAATTGGCATCACTCATCACTAGCAACATGGGACTTTCCCCCTTGGGTTTTGTGGATTTATTTATTTCTCCATGGGTGAAATTTACTCCAACCATGCTGCCCTCAGAGTGCCTAATCTGCACATCACGTCAGCTCCACTGGAAGGGTGAGCACAAAGCTCAGGACAGCATTTGCCAAGCTGAGAATATGTTTGAATTTCATCCAGAGGGAAAATTGCAGCATGTTTTAGCACACCCATACCACTTGTTACCTACCAGTCTCATTGAAGATAGTGACTTCAACCAGATTTAACCTCCCTGGCACACACCTAGGGCAACTCATTCAACCCCTACTGCAGCTCAATGTCTGGTTTTCCCTTTCTGTAATAGTAGCCATGAAGGATTATTTTCATGGAATGGCATGTAGCCTTTGGTGGCTTTTTTTGTTTTGGTAGCAAAAGGGAAAGAGTCCAGAGGAGTGAAAATGTCCAGAGAGTGATTTATTTATGAAAGTAACCAAGAAAGTCACAGACACCAATTATCTTTTCTTTGCCTTTAAACCCGTAATAATTAATGTCAGGCATCTATTACCATGTTTTACAGTCCATACACTCTTGTAGGAGAGAGCCTTCATGACATACTGGTGCTTGCAGGACCTTTTGCAAAGTGGACATGCCTCACCCACCTTTTGCCTTGATGTACCTTTATATTGAAGAATATTATATGTCCCTTGTATAATAAAGACAATTCATAAATTACCATGTATATCATCCACTATTATTTTGGACCTCACAGGGATGGTTTTCTCTAAGGAAAAGAAACACTTGCGTAAACTCAAGGGGCTCTACTATGATCCCCAGCTTTTATCCCCGTGTTAGATAAGGCTAGGGTAGCCTGCAAGCTAGATCCCCAAAACCACACAGTTGAATTAGCCTACCGCTGAGCCTGGGCTATTTAGCCCTGTGCCTTAGCAGGTAGACACACACACTAAGTCCTTGTCTGTGGTAATATGAAGTGGCTTTAAAGTCAGTCCATACACAATTCATACTCTAAGTCCACCTTATCACTTGCAAAGGAGATTTAGTCTAAACACAAATGAAGCTCAAAGGGAATTTCACCAAAAGTGATCCTGTTCTGATTTTGAGGGATAGTTTTGATTGCACAGAGGGAAGCATGTACCGTTTTGTGTGGCACAGTATAAGGAAAAGTGTTACTCTACTAACAATCAGTTTTCTGGACACTAACAGAGTCACTGCAGAAGACCCATGATTTAATACTTTGCTGCCCCATTTTACTCATCTGTAAAAAGGAGATAGCACTTCTGCTCATCCAGAAGAATCTTTTTTTATACACATTATTATCACCCTCAATTCCACAACTAAATATATATCACCAATATTAGTTAAATTAATATCTGAGCTAAATGAAGAAATGGACACAGAAAGAATCAGTGAGTGAGATCTGGAAATCCAGGTAAAGCCAATATAGTTTGAGTAGTATTTCTCTCTTAGCAAGGTCATCGAAACAAGATCTTCATAGGTGCTGCAGAATACAAACCTGTTTGTAAAGAATGGGAGCTCTTCTCTTGAAAGGCTTTGTAAAAATGCAAGTGTTATTATAGTTAATTATCATTATTAAGCAAAATGAAATCCAAAATTATACTGTCAGATAAAAAGTTGTGTAATTTGGCTTCTGGTCATGAAGGCATTTTATTACCTCTCTCCTATGGAGCAACTGTTCCTTGGGCAAACACGTATCTACAAAAGCATTTTGATGAGAGAGATTGACTTGTTACCTTTAAACTTCCAAGTTTTTGTTTGTCTAGTGCCTTGTAGAATAGACTTCAGTTCTCTAAAATAACTGGAAACATATATATTCATGGCAATCTGCCTAATCTCGGAGCAATGGAAGGAGGAATCACATTAGGGTCAAGTGTGTGAGATTACAAGCATTCAAGGCAGCCTGGCAGCAGGATGACTTTTGCAAGGGAATGCAGATTTCACCTATATCTAAATGATTATAGTATGTAATGAGTAGGGAGAAAAGAAGAAAATAGAAGTAATGAATGGAAGCTAGATGTTAGAAAGTATACAAAACTGGTAAGGGATGCAAAATGGGAGAAGTATAAATCTATGGCCAGAAGTTTAGCCAGTAAAGAGATTATATACAGCTATACACAGTAAAGGAATTTAAGAATAATACTAGTCAATCACCTGATTGCTAGGGTGAAATTGCAACACTACCACCCAACATACTGAATTCAGTGCAAAATGACAAGTAGATCAATCATGTTCACATTTATTATTCTGAAGGAAAAAACCAAACCCAGATGATATGGTTGTATCAAGGGATGATGACTGTACCAACTACTAGTGTTAGGCATTTCAAAATCATCTGGACCATAAAACGTGCTCCTCAACAGTTTAAAAGAGCTAAGCAAACCGGTATTCAGGCAATGAATACTGAGTTGCCATACGTTTTAGAAAACTGGGGAAGTTTCAGAGGAGGAAATATGCTTTGTGGCCATATTTTTTTAAAAGTAAACAAGATGAGCAGGTAGTGGTAGGTTTATCAGTTCGCACCCAGGACAAATTGGTGGAAATACTGATACAGAATTTTACTAAAGAAAAAACTAAAGGTATTGTAATTAAGTCTGAATCAACACCAGACTACAGAAACCTGATACTTTTAAAGAGATTACAATCTCATAAAGGCAATAATGCCCAAACAGTAGATATCTATACAACATCTGAGTTGATTCTGCAAAACATTTCCACTAATTAGCTGGAATGTCTCATAATCATTGCAGCAAACACTCTGTAAATGAACAATGGTACTTACTGATCTTAGAGAATAATGATAAAGGAGTAATCAACACATGGGAATATTTCAGGGGTTCAGCATTCCTATTTTTAATAATGTGTGAAAACAGAGTGGGATGTGCTGATCCCCTCTCTCCGGTGACCAGCGATAGGACACAAGGAAATGGAATGAAACTGTGTCAGGGGAAGGTCAGATTGGACATTAGGAAGAGGTTCTTCACTGAGAGGGCGGTTGGTCACTGGAACAGGCTCCCCTAGAGAAGTAGTCATGGCACCAAGCCTGTCAGAGTTCAAGGAGCATCTAGACAGTGCTCTCAGTGATATGGTTTAGTTTTAGGTAGCTGTGCAAGGAGCAGTGAGTTGGACTTGATGATGCTTATGGATCCCTTCCAACTATGATTCTATGAAAAAAAGCCGGAAAATCACTGAATTTGCATATAAAGTCAGTTCATATAAGGGTAACCAAAAATGCATAATCTGGTAAACTATGTTTAAAACTCTGCATTTCAAAATGTTTAACTCTAACAGCAAAGAGTTATGCTTTCATCTTTGTGATGTAGAAAAGAAAGGTGAAAAACAAAATCCAAAAAAACCTCTCTGTAAAAGATCAATAACCTACCAAGTAAAGAGCTCAACAATGCCAAAAGAACCAGTGGATTCTGGAGAGATAAACAGAGAGATACTTCCTGGGCTGAAAGAACTTATGGGACATTTTTACTGGAGTTTGATGTAAATGCATATAGGTTATGGTGATTTTGTCATTTCATCAATCAAAAGGGTGTTGGTTAGTAACTGGAGGACAGTCAAAGGATTGGAGAACATGCCTAAAAGAAATGTGTAGCTCCAATTACCTAGATCATGAGAAAGCAGTTTGAAAGATGCATCTGTCACAGTTGATAAGTATCAGCCCCAGGAAAAGGCATGTGATAATAGAGGGGTTCTACTTAGCAGACAAGACATTACAGTATTCAGTTGCTAGAAGTAGAAGCTAGAGGCAGCCAGACTCTAAAGTACCAGTTTTTATCAGTAAGCATAAATCATCAGAACAATCTGCCAAGAGTGGTGATGGATGTTCCATTGTAGCTTTTCCTCCCTGTATATGCACTTCAACTCTGCTTAACATGAGAAGGAATACACACACCAGAACAGGCGATCCCAGGCTTATGCTGTCAGAGCTTGGGAGCTTTTTCTTACCTGAAAGCTGACACTGCCCACTGGGAGATAGTTTCGGTCTTCAAGCATGCTGAGGTACTCTGCCACCAGTGCTGCGGCATGGACCAGACACATGGCTGCTTCTGTGTAGCACTTCCTCTTGGTGTGCTTCTCTGCCATGTTTTGCAGCCAAGTCAGCCTCAAGTCTGGTGATGTCTGGTACCCTTTGGCAATTCTAACAACACAGGGCAGAAAGGAGGTATGAATGATCATTTCTCAGGTAACAGAAAGAACCTTTATAATTCTCCACCTGGGTTAAATGGAGGGAGACACCTCTGTCTTTATTCTGTATGATTCACTAAGCACAGGGCAAAAGAAATGGTTAGGCAGGGGTAGGCAGAACTCACAGGGACTAAGAGGAGAGTAAACCAGCTAAACCCAAGGATTTTCAATGTCCATCAGTCCCTGACTCCCATCCTTGTCCAAGTCTATGACCACCTTCCAGTGGCTCCACTGCAACATGCTTATTCCTGCAGCCTGGGCCCGCTGCCACAGATAAGCTGTGCTAAAGCAGGAATCTACACAGACAGAACAGCCAGAGGACTTTCCCACAGCTTGTCCCTAAAATGCACAGTTCTTTTGCTCACCTCACTGCAGAACTTCCTCAGTAGCAATTCTAAACAGATTCACCTGTACATGAGATCCATGAGCATCTCTGGATCTTCCTGAAATTCCCTCATTTTCACTGTATCTGACAGGATGCTGTTCAGATTACACAGCAGCTCCTCTACCTGCAGTAATACAAAGATCAACATGTATTTCTCACATTTTTATTTTTGCTTTCCAGAAAAATAACATCTGCACCAGATGATTTGTACTGAATTGCTACAAGATTCATTTTTCCAACTTTGTTCAATGCAGTGAAGAATGCTGACATAGCAAATTTTATGCACACATTTTAATTAATCAAAGTGAGCTGGAATCCTTTGATTTGTAATTTCTGAATGAAAAAAATCAAATGTGCTAATGGAGTTCAGCTTTAGTTGATTCATGATCTAAGAACACAGCAGCTGTTTTTGTAAGTCTTCAGCACAACCTGAGTTACTCTAGGATTATTAGCAGTGTCTGACAGTTGTCTGAAATGTTTTTAATTAATGTTGCTGCCACCTTATGAACTGATAAAGGCAGAGAAGTTTCCGTTATGCTACTTGTCTGAAAACATAATGAATTAAATTCCATCTTGGAAAACTCTTAAAGGGTACGGTTCCTGTTGGGGTCTAGAAGAAAATTGTACACAAAGCTAAGAGGTGATTTTCCTTTAATGTGATTTCAGTAGAAGTTCTTAAGAGTTTATTATACGGAATAATGTCCCCCACTTCTTCCCTGCATATTGTTGTGCTAGAAATAAACTCATGCAATAACCCCTGCAGCCTTACTTTCATTGCTTTGGAAGACCAAAATCTAGGACTTGCTCCAAGCACACAATTTCCTATGAGAAAACTCCTGATAA